>NC_069505.1:536909962-537064962 GCF_027579735.1 Bombina bombina | reverse complement strand
TCACTTATTAATATCATGTCTATTCTCGAAAAACTTTTATAAGACTTAGACTCACAAGTATAAGCTCTCTCATCTGGTGCTGAAGCCTCCAGTCGTCTTTCAGTTAAAGATTTTTTGGCAAAATTACCCAGGCTTTTTGCTTCTCTTGAATATCTATCAATCTGTACAGTTTTCAACCGATCAAGATAAGGATTAAACACACTATTAAAATCGCCTCCCACTATTATTTGTGAGTCTATATGGTCTATGAGCTTAGAAAATAAATTTTGCAAAACATTGGACAGTGTTTATTGGGGGCATACACATTACATACTGTTAGGTTGAGCCCTTTAAGAAAGACTCTTAAAATTAAAAATCTACCATCTTTGTCTAAGAATTTAGATTTGATCTCCTAATCTATGTTTTTATTAAACAAACATGCCACTCCCCTTTTCCTACCTATTGCAGGAACAGCTAGGACCTCTCCAATCCAGCCCATTTCTAATTTCCCGACTTCATACTCACTTAAGCGTGTCTCTTGTATAAGAGCTATATCTGGGGAAGATTGTTTCAAATTATATATTATTTTCTTTCTCTTTATGTGGGAGGAAATCCCCCCCACACTCAAGGAAAGTATTTTAAATGATTGTGCCATCTATATTCTACTTTTCTCTTAGCCCTTTGAAAGCTGTGAATATCATTATGGATGATAACCGGTGGGAGGTGCGGGATTGATGGGGGAAGGAGAGAGAAAAAGAGAGAGAGGGGAAAAAAAGGAACCACATAGGACATACATACATAATAGTACAGCCTAATACTTACTAAACTACACTTGTGCTTTCTCATTTTGTTGTGACTTGACATTTTTAATAAATTGTTTTGAATCTTCCGGATTATCTATAAATCTCATCTCTGAATTGTGGAAGATTTTTAATCTGGCAGGCTAGATCATAATTACTTTTATAACTAATTCAATCATTTGCAAGCTAAAAGGAGAAACTTCCTTTCTTTTATTCAGCGTTTCTGCTTCAAAATCCTGAAAAATTAAAATTTGCTTATTATTAAATTCAAAAGTGTAGTTTTTGCTATATAAAGTAAGAATCTTAGATTTATCCTGAAAGTTCAAAAACCTTGCTATTATAGGTCTTTTTAAGTTTAGAGTTCCGTCTTTTAAATTGGCAGGACCTACTCTATGAACTCTTTCAATTTTTATTGGGAGCTGATCTGATGGAAACGCTAAAGCTTTAGGTAAATGGAGCGAGATTCATTCCATAACATCAGTATACTCCTGGGAGTCTGGAATGCCTATAAACCTTAAATTGTTTCTTCTAGACCTATCTTCTAAGTCATCTATACAAAGTTGGAGTGAGTGAATTAATTTTGCTTGAGAGTCCAGAGAAGACTGTTGGCTGAATTGTAGATCATCTATATCTGATATTCTAGATTCAATCTCTGTCAATCTATTTGAAAATTGTTTAATTTCATTAGACATAAACATTATCTCTTTTTTTATGTTTGTTTTTATGTATGTTATATTTGTTTAACCAAACTCTCTGGTGGCTTATATTATGACTCTTATCAACTTGTTCTACATCAGATACACCAATGCTATTTCGGGGTTTCCTATCCTTTACTTGTTTAGGAGGCATAATTTCACTGTTGTTTTTACTACTAGTCAGAAATCTGTCCATCTACTACAAATACAGTGTAAGGAAGTGTCCCGTGTGAACACAGTGATAAATATATACAGCAAAAAACTGCAGTGAAAAAGTGAAATATATTGTAGGTGTAAAGAAATAAGGATGTATACTTAAAAAAATGTGTCTATACACCAGTATAGATAATAAGTGGACTTGGTTGTTCGTGCCCTTACTGTGTGTCTAAAATAAAGTAAACTAGATCTTAACTGTGTTAGCTCATGCATATACAAATCAAGTGCGTAATGGTATAACAAATAATAAGGTCAAACATTTAAAAAAAAAAAAAAGCAATAACTAGTGATGTCGCGAACATAAAAATTTGGGTTCCACAAAAGTTTGCGAACTGGCGAACCGGGTGAACCGCCATAGACTTCAATAGTCAAACGAATTTTAAAACCCAAAGGGACTATTTCTGGCCACAATAGTGATGGAAAAGTTGTTTCAAGGGGACTAACACCTGGACTGTGGCATGCCAGAGGGGGATCCATGGCAAAACTCCCATGGAAAATTACATAGTTGATGCAGAGTCTGGTTTTAATCCATAAAGGGCATAAATCACCTAACATTCCTAAATTGTTTGGAATAACGTGCTTTAAAACATCAAGTATGATGTTGTATCAATCAGGTAGTGTAATGGTTACGCCCGCTTCACAGTGACAGACCAAATTCCCTGTTTAACGCACCGCAAACAACCGCAAACAGTCCATTTGCACAACCGCAAACTCCCCATTTGCACAAGGTTGGATACCAAGCTAGCCATGTCCCGTTCCTTGTCCTCACTGATGTCATTGAAGGTCTCTTCCTCCACCCAGCCACGTACAACACCAAGGGTCCCCGAAAGGTGACAACAAGCCCCCTGGGACGCCTGCTGTGTTTGGTCTTCCACCTCCTCAAAGCCACCTTCCTCCTCTGACTCCTCTTCTTCAGACTCCTCTCTCTGCATTGCCTCTCTCTGCGTTATTATAAGGTGTGTTAAATAGTACTATTCCTATCAGTTTAATCCCTGTTACGTCCCCTATCAGGGGACATGTATATGGCATCGATTTTAGGAACCGGGAGATGGAAAAAGATGCTTGGTCGGTCCTACTACTTCAAATTTGGGACACTGCGCATGCAATCTAATGTGCCACCAGATAGGAGTGGTGTGTTAAGTAGTACTATTCTTATCAGTTTAATCCCTGTTATGTGCCTTTTTTTTGGTTTGGCTTTTGAAGCCACAGTGCAGCACCAGAGGCCAGAAAAATTAGGCATGTACACATGCCTGAAAAATTAGGTATTGTTGCAGCCGCTGCTGTAGCAGTGGACAGAAAAATTGATGTTTGTTTCCCAGGCAGAAAGTGCCCTAAAACATTGCGGCTTGAACCATAGTTGGTGGCGGATAAGTCACGCAAGTCATCCGGCATTCAGAGATAAAATACAGCAGCGTGTGGACCATTTTTAGCCCAAGGCAGCTCATCTGATCAGGCCTTTTTTAGTCGAATGTATCGCCCACTGTCAGTCCCTTCGGGATCCATCCCTCATTCATCTTAATAAAGGTGAGGTAATCTAGACTTTTTTGACCTAGGCGACTTCTCTTCTCAGTGACAATACCTCCTGCTGCACTGAAGGTCCTTTCTGACAGGACACTTGAAGCGAGGCAGGCCAGAAGTTCTATCGCAAATTGGGATAGCTCAGGCCAAAGGTCAAGCCTGCACACCCAGTAGTCAAGGGGCTCATCACTCCTCAGAGTGCCGATATCTGCAGTTAAGGTGAGGTAGTTTGCTACCTGTCAGTCGAGTCGTTCTCTAGGGTGGACCCCAAAGGGCTGTGGCGATGCGTAGGTCTTAAAAAAAAAGCTCTGCATGTCCTCCATCAACAACACGTCTGTAAAGCATCCTGTCCTTGCCGGCGTGGTGGTGGGAGGAGGAGGATTAATTTCACCTCTTCCACTGTTAGATTCCCGTTGTGCTGTGACATCACCCTTATACGCTGTGTAAAGCATACTTTGTAATTTATTTTGGAACTGCAGCATCCTTTCCGACTTGCGGTAATTCGGTAACATTTCAGGCACTTTATGCTTATACAAGGGGTCTAGTAGCATGGACACCCAGTACAGGTCGTTCTCCTTCAGCCTTTTTATATGAGGGTCCCTCAACAGTCACGACAGCATGAAAGACCCCATTTGCACAAGGTTGGATGCCGAGCTACTCATGTCCCGTTCCTCGTCCTCAGTGATCTCACTGAAGGTATGTTCTTCCCCCCAGCCACGTACAACACCACGGGTACCAGATAGGTGACAACGAGCACCCTGGGATGCCTGTTGTGGTTGGTCTTCCTCCTCCTCCTCAAAGCCACATTCCTCCTGACTCCTCTTCCTCACAATCCTCTTCCAGCATTGCCGCAGGTCCAGCAAGCAATGCTGATAAGGCTGTTTCTGGTGGTGATGGTGACCACAACTCTTCCTCTTCACGCTCATCTACGGCCTGATCCAGCACTCTTCGCAGGGCACGCTCCAGGAAGAAAACCAATGGTATGATGTCGCTGATGGTGCCTTCGTGTGACTGACTAGGTTTGTCACCTCCTAGGACGCATGAGCCTACAGGCATTGCGCATGAGCATGCAAGACCATGGCAAAACAATTCCCAGCTCCGCAGAGGCTGTCCTAGCACCCCGGTCATACAAATACTCATTAACAGCTTTTTCTTGTTGGAGCAAGCGGTCAAACATTAGGAGTGTTGAATTCCAATGTGTTGGGCTGTAGCAAATCAAGCGCCTCACTGGCATGTTGTTTCCCCGCTGGATATCTAAAAAGTGTTCCATGGCAGTGTAGGAACGCCTGAAATGGCCACACACCTTCCTGGCCTGCTTCAGGACGTCCTGTAAGCCTGGGTACTTATGCACAAAGCGTTGTACGATCAGATTACACACATGTGCCATGCACGGCACATGTGTCAACTTGCCCAAATTCAATGCCGCCACCAAATTTCTTCCATTGTCACTAACCACTTTGCCGATCTCCAGTTGGTGCGAAGTCAGCCACTGATCCACCTGTGCGTTCAGGGCGGACAGGAGTGCTGGTCCGGTGTGACTCTCTGCTTTCAGGCAAGTCAACCCCAAGACGGCGTGACACTGCTGTATCCAGGATGTGGAATAGTACCTGGGGAGCTGGGGGGTGCCGTTGATGTGGAGCAAGATGCAGCAGCAGAAGAGGACTCAGCCGAGGAGGTTATGGAAGAGGATGGAGTAGGAGGAGTAGAGGAGGTGGCAGCAGGCCTGCCTGCAAGTTGTGGCGGTGTCACCAACTCCTCTGCAGAGCCACATATTCCAAGCTTGGCAGCCATCAGCAGGTTTACCCAATGCGCAGTGTAGATGATATACCTGCCCTGACCATGCTTTGCAGACCAGGTATCAGTGGTCAGATGAACCCTTGCCCCAACACTGTGTGCCAGACATGCCATTACTTCCTTTTGCACAATCGAGTACAGGTTGGGGATTGCCTTTTGTGCAAAGAAATTTCGGCCGGGTACCTTCCACTGTGGTGTCCCAATAGCTACAAATTTTTTTGAACGCCTCAGACTCCACCAGCTTGTATGGTAAAAACTGGCGGGCTAAGAGTTCAGACAAGCCAGCTGTCAGATGCCGGGCAAGGGGGTGACTTTGTGACATTGGCTTCTTACGCTCAAACATGTCCTTGACAGACACCTGACTGTGGGCAGATGAGCAGGAACTGCTCAAGTCGAGACACGGAGTGACGGATGGTTGAGAGGGGGCAAGGAGGACAGCAGTGGTTGACGTGGCTGAAGATGCTGGACCAGGAGGAGGATGGTGGCTTTGAGTTTGTGTGCTGCTTGTACTCATGTGTTGATCCCATAGGCGTTTGTGATGTGCGATCATGTGCCTTCGCAAAGCAGTTGTACCTAGGTGGGTGTTGAACTTCCCACGACTCAGTTTCTTTTGGCACAGGTTGCAAATGGCATCACTGTTGTCAGAGGCAGACACACAAAAAAAATGCCACACTGCTGAGCTCTGCAATGATGGCATTCTGGTGGTGGCAACAGCATGCGTTGATTGGCGTGCTGTCTGGCTGATCCCGGGTGCCGATGCATGCTGTCTGACTGTTCCACTAGCTCCTTGCGACGACCTCCCCCTCCTTCCAACTCGTCTCCTCCTCCTCTCTGTCTCCCCAGCTGAACTTTCCCCCTCTTCTTCTTCTCTTCTAGCGGGCACCCACGTGACATCCACGGATGCATCGTCATCATCAACCGCTTCACTTGTATCTGACAAGTCAACAAAGGAAGCAGCAGCGGGTACAACATCATCATCATCACACCGTACGTCCATGTGTGTAATGCTGCCTGACTGAGACATATCCCTGTTATCTACATCCTCTGGCAATAATTGTTGTGCATCACTATCACTCATTTCTTCCAACTGATGTGTAAATAACTCCTCTGACAGATCAAGTGAAGTGGCTGTGGTGCTAGTGTTGGTAGTGGCGGCAGGCGGGTGAGTGGTAACTTGAGAGGTGCCCGAAGCTAAGCTGGAGCAGGATGGTGAGTCAAGGTTCCGAGCGGAAGCTGTAGAAGATTGGGTGTCCTGTGTTAGCCAGTCAACTATGTCCTCAGAACTGTTCGAGTTCAGGGTACGTGGTCTCTGAACACTGGGCATTATTCTAGGGCCAAAGGGAATCACAGCACCATGAACACAACGGCCCCTGTGGGGTGGCCTGCCTCTGCCTGTCATTTGTTTTTCGATTAGTGGTACTATGCGTGCAAGCTACTGTGACAACAGATATGAGTGGCACTGTGCACTGGCAGAAGTTGGCAGACGCTGTAGGCCTGACACACACGCTTGCAGACAACTAACTGCTATTCAATCTATTACAGTCAAAAAAAATTTTTTTTTTAAATGTACACTACTGTTACACCAGATATGAGTTGCACTGGGGTGACACTGTGCCCTGGCAGGCAGGCACTGAAACGCACATGTGTGAAGGAAACGGACTGCTATTATTTAACACAGTCAAAAAAGTGTTTTGTTTTTTTAAATCTACACTACTGTTACACCAGATATGAATTGCACTGGGGTGACACTGTGCCCTGGCAGGCAGGCACTGAAACGCACACGTGTGAAGGAAACTGACTGCTATTATTTAACACAGTCAAAAAAGTGTTGTTGTTTTTTTTAAATCGACACTACTGTTACACCAGATATGAGTTGCGCTGGGGTGACACTGTGCCCTGGCAGGCAGGCACTGAAACACACACTTGTGAAGGAAACTGACTGCTATTATTTAACACAGTCAAAAAAGTGTTGTTGTTTTTTAAATGTACACTACTGTTACACCAGATATGAGTTGCACTGGGTTGACACTGTGCCCTGGCAGGCAGGCACTGAAACGCACACGTGTGAAGGAAACTGACTGCTATTATTTAACCCAGTCAGGCAGGCACTGAAACACACACGTGTGAAGGAAACTGACTGCTATTATTTAACACAGTCAAAAAAGTTTTGTTTTGTTTTTTAAATGTACACTACTGTTACACCAGATATGAGTTGCACTGGGGTGACACTGTGCCCTGGCAGGCAGGCAGGCACTGAAACGCACACGTGTGAAGGAAACTGACTGCTATTATTTAACACAGTCAAAAAAGTGTTTTTTTTTTTTTTTAAATCTACACTACTGTTACACCAGATATGAGTTGCACTGGGGTGACACTGTGCCCTGGCAGGCAGGCACTGAAACGCTACGTGTGAAGGAAACTGACTGCTATTATTTAACACAGTCAAAAAAGTGTTGTTTTTTTAAATGTACACTACTGTTACACCAGATATGAGTGGTGGCACCGGGCAAGTGGGCACAGTATATGCTGTGAGCCTGACACACACACTGGCAGGCAGGCAACTGCAATTAGATTACACAGGCAAAAAAAAAAAGCAGACTGATGTTCTAGCCTTAAAAATGGCCTTTTGGGGTGCTATCCTTACAGCAGAGATCAGATGAGTCCTTCAGGACTGTAGTGGACACTGAATATACTAGCCTAGCTATTGATTTCCCTATTCAATCAGCAGCAGCTACACTGTCCCTCCTGTCTCTAAGAATGCAGCTTCCAAATGAATCTAAAATGGATTCTGTCCAGGAGGTAGGAGGGTCTGGGAGGGAGGGTCTGCTGCTGATTGGCTGGAATGTGTCTGCTGACTGTGAGGTACACGGTCAAAGTATTACTCAATGATGACGAATAGGGGGCAGATCGACCATCGCATATGTTTGCCCGCCACGGCGAACGCGAACAAGCTATGTTTGCCGGGAACTATTCGCCGGCAAACTATTTGCGTCATCACTAGCAATAACCTCTTTTTTTCCCCCTAGAGACAAGGAAAAATAGATAGAGTCCCAAAGTATAGAGTCCATCAAAGTAATCCTTAACACACTCAGCAAGGTTAAAGGGACAGTCTAGGCCAAAATAAACTTTCATGATTCAGATAGAGCATGCGATTTTAAACAATTTTCCAATTTACTTTTATCACCAATTTTGCTTTGTTCTCTTGGTATTCTTAGTTGAAAGCTTAACCTAGGAGGTTCATATGCTAATTTCTTAGACCTTGAAGCCCACCTTTTTCAGATTGCATTTTAACAGTTTTTCACCACTAGAGGGTGTTCACATATTTCATATAGATAACACTGTGCTCATGCACGTGAAGTAATCTGGGAGCAGGCACTGATTGGCTAGACTGCAAGTCTGTCAAAAGAACTGAAAAAAGGGGCAGTTTGCAGAGGCTTAGATACAAGATAATCACAGAGGTTAAAAGTATATTATTATAACTGTGTTGGTTATGCAAAACTGGGAAATGGGTAATAAAGGGATTATCTATCTTTTAAAACAACAAAAATTCTGGTGTAGACTGTCCCTTTAAGGCACAAATCTTAAACAATAAATCAGTAACCAGTTCTTAGCCCTTTGCCCGACTTTTTATTCGTCTTTGGACTGTAAAAAAGAAAAAGTCCAATTCTAGAGACTTCTTCTTATGTCCCTTCAGCATGTATCAGTGTCCTTACCAACACATCCTTGCACACAGTTAATCCTTTTGGGAAAACAGCAGAATATAAAGTCAAAAGGCAACAACTGCTAAATCCTGCCAAATAAAACACTTGATATCTGAGTAAGCTACAACAGGTGGTTAAGAAATGCCAGGTGGAATCTGGTTATTACTTATCTGTGGTTGCTTGACTCGGCGTGTACAACCAGTACTGCTTGGTGCTCTACGTGCTGCCAGAAAGCCACTAGGTCTTTAATCCAGATGGAGGAAGCGAGTGGCTGGAGGATTTTTCTAACTCCCTTAGGCCTAGATTTGGAGTTTGGCGTTAGCCGTGAAAACCAGTGTTAGAGGCTCCTAACGCTGGTTTTAGGCTAACTCTGGTATTTGGAGTCACTCAAAAAAGGGTCTAACGCTCACTTTCCAGCCGCGACTTTTCCATACCACAGATCCCCTTACGTAAATTGCGTATCCTATCTTTTCAATGGGATTTTTCTAACTCCGGTATTTAGAGTCGTGGCTGAAGTGAGCGTTAGAACTCTAACGACAAAACTCCAGCCGCAGGAAAAAAGTCAGTAGTTAAGAGCTTTCTGGGCTAACGCCGGTTCATAAAGCTCTTAACTACTGTACTCTAAAGTACACTAACACCCATAAACTACCTAGGTACCCCTAAACCGAGGTCCCCCCACATCGCCGAAACTCTATTAAATTTTTTTAACCCCTAATCTGCCGACCGCCAACTACGTTATCCTTATGTACCCCTAATCTGCTGCCCCTAACACCGCCGACCCCTATATTATATTTAGTAACCCCTAACCTGCCCCCCACAACGTCGCCGCCAGCTACCTACACTTATTAACCCCTAATCTGCCGACCGCAAAGCACTGCCACCTACGTTATCCTTATGTACCCCTAATCTGCTGCCCCTAACACCGCCGACCCCTATATTATATTTATTAACTCCTAATCTGCCCGCCACAACGTCGCCTCCACCTGCCTACACTTATTAACCCCTAATCTGCCGAGCGGACCTGAGCGCTACTATAATAAAGTTATTAACCCCTAATCCGCCTCACTAACCCTATAATAAATAGTATTAACCCCTAATCTGCCCTCCCTAACATCGCCGACACCTAACTTCAATTATTAACCCCTAATCTGCCGACCGGAGCTCACCGCTATTCTAATAAATGTATTAACCCCTAAAGCTAAGTCTAACCCTAACACTAACACCCCCCTAAGTTAAATATAATTTACATCTAACGAAATTAATTAACTCTTATTAAATAAATTATTCCTCTTTAAAGATAATTACTTACCTGTAAAATAAATCGTAATATAGCTACAATATAAATTATAATTATATTATAGCTATTTTAGGATTTATATTTATTTTACAGGCAACTTTGTAATTATTTTAACCAGGTACAATAGCTATTAAATAGTTAAGAACTATTTAATAGTTACCTAGTTAAAATAATTACAAAATTACCTGTCAAATAAATCCTAACCTAAGTTACAATTAAACCTAACACTATACTATCATTAAATTAATTAAATAAAATACCTACAATTACCTACAATTAAACCTAACACTACACTATCAATAAATTAATTAAATACAATACCTACAATTACCTACAATTAAACCTAACAATACACTATCAATACATTAATTAAATACAAAACCTACAAATAACTACAATTAAATAAACTAACTAAAGTACAAAAAATAAAAAAGAACTAAGTTACAAAAAATAAAAAAATATCTACAAACATAAGAAAAATATTACAACAATTTTAAACTAATTACACCTACTCTAAGCCCCCTAATAAAACAACAAAGCCCCCCAAAATAAAAAATGCCCTACCCTATTCTAAATTACTAAAGTTAAAAGCTCTTTTACCTTACCAGCCCTGAACAGGGCCCTTTGCGGGGCATGCCCCAAGAAGTTCAGCTCTTTTGCCTGTAAAAAAAACATACAATACACCCCCCCCAACATTACAACCCACCACCCACATACCCCGAATCTAACCCAAACCCCCCTTAAATAAACCTAACACTAAGCCCCTGAAGATCTTCCTACCTTGTCTTCACCATACCAGGTTCACTGATCGGTCCTGAAGAGCTCCTCCGATGTCCTGATCCAAGCCCAAGCGGGGGGCTGAAGATGTCCATGATCCGGTAGAAGTCTTCATCCAAGCGGGGCAGAAGAGGTCTTCCATCCGATTGAAGTCTTCATCCAAGCGGGGCAGAAGAGGTCTTCCATCCGATTGAAGTCTTCATCCAGGCGGCATCTTCTATCGACATCCATCTGGAACGGAGCGGCAGCATCCTGAAGACCTCCGACGCGGAACATCCATCCTGGCCGACGACTGAACGACGAATGACGGTTCCTATAAATTACGTCATCCAAGATGGCGTCCCTCGAATTCCGATTGGCTGATAGGATTCTATCAGCCAATCGGAATTAAGGTAGGAATATTCTGATTGGCTGATGGAATCAGCCAATCAGATTTAGCTCGCATTCTATTGGCTGATCGGAACAGCCAATAGAATGCGAGCTCAATCTGATTGGCTGATTGGATCAGCCAATCGGATTGAACTTGATTCTGATTGGCTAATTCCATCAGCCAATCAGAATATTCCTACCTTAATTCCGATTGGCTGATAGAATCCTATCAGCCAATCGGAATTCGAGGGACGCCATCTTGGATGACATCATTTAAAGGAACCGTCATTCGTCGTTCAGTCGTCGGCCAGGATGGATGTTCCGCGTCGGAGGACTTCAGGATGCTGCCGCTCCGTTCCAGATGGATGTCGATAGAAGATGCCGCCTGGATGAAGACTTCAATCGGATGGAAGACCTCTTCTGCCCCGCTTGGATGAAGACTTCTACCGGATCATGGACATCTTCAGCCCCCCGCTTGGGCTTGGATCAGGACATCGGAGGAGCTCTTCAGGACCGATCGGTGAACCTGGTATGGTGAAGACAAGGTAGAAAGATCTTCAGGGGCTTAGTGTTAGGTTTATTTAAGGGGGGTTTGGGTTAGATTAGGGGTATGTGGGTGGTGGGTTGTAATGTTGTGGGGGGGGTATTGTATGTTTTTTTTACAGGCAAAAGAGCTGAACTTCTTGGGGCATGCCCCGCAAAGGGCCCTGTTCAGGGCTGGTAAGGTAAAAGAGCTTTTAACTTTAGTAATTTAGAATAGGGTAGGGCATTTTTTATTTTGGGGGGCTTTGTTGTTTTATTAGGGGGCTTAGAGTAGGTGTAATTAGTTTAAAATTGTTGTAATATTTTTCTTATGTTTGTAGATATTTTTTTATTTTTTGTACTTTAGTTAGTTTATTTCATTGTAGTTATTTGTAGGTTTTGCATTTAATTAATGTATTGATAGTGTAGTGTTAGGTTTAATTGTAGGTAATTGTAGGTATTGTATTTAATTAATTTATTGATAGTGTAGTGTTAGGTTTAATTGTAGGTAATTGTAGGTATTTTATTTAATTAATTTAATGATAGTATAGTGTTAGGTTTAATTGTAACTTAGGTTAGGATTTATTTGACAGGTAATTTTGTAATTATTTTAACTAGGTAACTATTAAATAGTTCTTAACTATTTAATAGCTATTGTACCTAGTTAAAATAATTACAAAGTTGCCTGTAAAATAAATATTAATCCTAAAATAGCTACAATGTAATTATAATTTATATTGTAGCTATATTAGGATTTATTTTACAGGTAAGTATTTAGCTTTAAATAGGAATAATTTATTTAATAAGAGTTAATTAATTTCGTTAGATGTAAATTATATTTAACTTAGGGGGGTGTTAGTGTTAGGGTTAGACTTAGCTTTAGGGGTTAATACATTTATTAGAATAGCGGTGAGCTCCGGTCGGCAGATTAGGGGTTAATAATTGAAGTTAGGTGTCGGCGATGTTAGGGAGGGCAGATTAGGGGTTAATACTATTTATTATAGGGTTAGTGAGGCGGATTAGGGGTTAATAACTTTATTATAGTAGCGCTCAGGTCCGCTCGGCAGATTAGGGGTTAATAAGTTTAGGCAGGTGGAGGCGACGTTGTGGGGGGCAGATTAGGGGTTAATAAATATAATATAGGGGTTGGCAATGTTAGGGCAGCAGATTAAGGGTACATAGGGATAATGTAAGTAGCGACGGTGTCCGGAGCGGTAGATTAGGGGTTAATAATAATATGCAGGGGTCAGCGATAGCGGGGGCAGCAGAATAGGGGTTAATAAGTGTAAGGTTAGGGGTGTTTAGACTCGGGGTACATGTTAGAGTGTTAGGTGCAGACGTAGGAAGTGTTTACGCATAGCAAACAATGGGGCTGCGTTAGAAGCTGAACGCGGCTTTTTTGCAGGTGTTAGGTTTTTTTTTCAGCTCAAACAGCCCCATTGTTTCCTATGGGGGAATCGTGCACAAGCACGTTTTTGAGGCTGGCCGTTTGCGTAAGCAACTCTGGTATCGAGAGTTGAAGCTGCGTTAAAAATGCTCTACGCTCCTTTTTTTGAGCCTAACGCAGCCTTTATGTGGACTCTCAATACCAGAGTTATTTTTATGGTGCGGCCAGAAAAAAGCTGGCGTTAGCTACGCGGGTCCTTACCGACAAAACTCTAAATCTAGCCGTTAGAGTCTTCTATACCGGACAGCTCCCGCTCCATGGTCACCCAAGGCTTGTGGTGGATGTAGGGTTGCCAGCTGTCTTCCACAAAAATACCGGACACTCTGACAATGACTGGGCACACCCACCCAAAAAATTTTTTTATTATTATTAATCCCACCATCTATAGTTCTTCAAAAGTGAGCAGTCATTCTACACCTTGGCTACCAGTAACAAATACATAATTTTACCTGTGACTGACATGAACACATGCAAACAGAAATTATTTGACCCCCTCCATTGCCCCTCACTTCTAACGGAAATATTTTTCTGTGACCAACTATTGACAGACATAAATGAGCTTCTACAGTGATTATAATCACTGTGTAGAATGTTGTGGGGTGAGAGTTCTAGATTCCGAAGGATACCCTTCAGCCTCTGGGTCATTGCGAAAGCAAAATAGTTCAATTACATGAAAAGCTGTCAAATTAAATAATAAAAGAACATTCCAAAGGTTTACACATTTCAAGGAGAGTAACCATTTAACTGAATATCCTTTTTTAAAAAAAAAATACAACACGCATTTCCCTTTATGGCTTTGGATTTGTTATATAGAGTGATCAAGTGTACAGAACACTGGGATAAAAAGCAGTGACTTGCAGCTGCTAACTTTTCTTTTAGAACATGGCTTTTAAAGGGACATATAACACAATTTTTTTCTTTCATGATTTAGGTAGAACATACACTTTTAAATAGCTTTCCAGTTTGCTTCTATTATCTAATTTATTTAATTCTCTTGGTATCATTTGTTGAAGTAGCAGCAATGCACTACTGGTTGCTGACTGAACACATGGGTGAGTCAATGACAATCTTTATATATATATATATATATATATATATATATATATTATATATATATATATATATATATATATATATATATATATATATATATATATATATAATCCAAGACAAATAGATGCACTCACAGGTCTTTTGTTGAAAAAGTAAATACTCTTTAATGGAACGTTTTCGGGGACTTCCTCATCATCAGCATGGAAGTCCCCGAAAACGTTCCATTAAAGAGTATTTACTTTTTCAACAAAAGACCTGTGAGTGCATTTATTTGTCTTGGATTATCTATTGCATGCTTGCACCCAGGCAGATATCCTACAGGAGGGTAACACAGTACATTGGACGGTAGTATATATATAGAAGAAAATTAAATAAAAGTAAAGTGTAAAGATGTGTAAAATTGTATGTTCTGTCTAAATCATGTCTAATTATTACTTTACTGTCCCTTTAATTTATATTTTTATATATTGTTTGATGTAAAATAGAAGGCTGGCAGCTTTTTACTAGATCATTTAAGATGCATATTGTTTATAGGATTGATAGCAGTGTACTCCTAAAGAGTCTTGCGATACTTTATTAACCCATGTATTAAAAATCATATTGCACTGTTCAGTCAGTTGCAGCTACCTCACAGTCCATTAATTTGAACTGTAAAGTCTAAAATGAAAGTATGTCTCTTTAAATACACTTTATTCACACTCATGTAATTCCCCAGCATTCTTCTAAAAGTTGTAAAGGAAAGGACTGAGAATTAAAACTAGTACTGGGATGCAGTTTCTTAATGTGATTCTTAAGAGCTGTCACTAGAACCAAATAGCATAGATGCAGCTAGACATACTGTTAAACATCCTTTACAGTAATGTTGGAATGGTTCCCCTGTATATGATTCAATTTTTTTTCATTAAAAATTAACAAAAATCAAAGTGATAATTTGCTGCTCCATGTACATACCTTACATGCTGTTCACACAGCCCCTCTCTGCTAAACAACCTGATCTGTGTTTGATTGCAAGTGGCTGGCAGTGTAAAGTGCAATCAGAACTCGGCTTCACCTAACTAGCATCTCTTCTGCTATGAGTGACACCTAGCGGCAGCTTTTGGAACTGCAATGTCTACTTAATAAAAAAAAAAGTGTCCGTTTTTTTCTTCAGATTTTAACGGACAACTGGTGAAAAAAACAGACTGTCCGGTCAGATAACGGACACCTGGTAACCCTAGGTGGATGGCGGTAAAAGCTCCTATCCGAATGGTCTGACTTAGCAAGGAGTGGTATTACCTACTCCTCTCCAACATGAACCATTTAGGGGTCCTGGGAGCTCTTTCAAGCAGCAAGCTTCCAATCCGATAGATCGACTCTTGGCCGGGGTCCGGGTACAAACCGGATACAGTTCAACGTTTATTGAGGCCAATGCAAACAGTGAGGTTCAGATCCCCACTGGCTGTTCAATAGCACAGGCTGTGGCTCTAGCGACTGAGCCTAAATCGCTTACGGGACATCCGCTTTTCGATTGCCGGCCTCTCTCCTCCTCCACCCGGCAGTATTCCGATGCAGCAATTCACCCTGCACCAAGGAAATCGAACGAGGAGGGTGGTGAAGTCTTGGGTAGCAGTGATCTCACATGCTACTTTTGCGCTCCTGAACTAACTCCACCCACTTCCGGAAGTCCTCTGCTATCAAAGACTAATGTTGAGGAACTGTGCAAATTCAAACCCAGTTTAATGAATCAAATCTACAGCGCAAGAAGCTAGTGCAAAGCACATTAGCAACAGTTGAAAGCAGGATTCCAGACTTGCTAGAATCCAGATCACTGCATGCTGCTTCAACAATTCGATCTGCTAAATCTAGAAGTACTTCCTCTTCATCTATAAGCTCAGCCATTATCAAAGCATGTGCAGAAGCAGAAGCTACAATGGTGCAAGCTTCTTTTAGCAAAAAAGAAGCAACACTGAAAATGGAGGGAGCAAAACAGGAGAAGGAAAAAGAATTAGAAGCAGCGAAAAAAGAAACAGATTTAGAAATACTGCAAAATGAAAAAGAAATAGCTCTTGCCATGGCAAGATTAAAGGTACTTGAGACAGCCAATACAGAATAACTCCTAGAATATCCTATCAGACTACCCAGAGAAACAAACATGTGATTATGTTCTTAACCAGAGTGGAAAACACTACAACTCCTTTGAGGAGGATGAAGGAGGCAATGCTCTTAAAGACAGAAGTTGGAATCATGTGCACCCTATCACAAATTATATACATCTCAATAGCAATCCAATTGCTACAGCCAGAACAGATGCAATTCAGCGGATAAGCAGCTCAGGTGTCAATGCACAAATCATACAACCTCTTGTAAACAAACAAGTATGGGGCCCATCACAGTCACTTCCATTAAGATCAGTAAAAGAAAACAAAAGGGACAATCGCAAGCTACAAGAGTTAAGTGATCTTCTGCTGGAACTAGAAGCAGCTAAAGCAGATCCATGTCTATCAGGACTGAGTTATCTTGATACTGCACAAGGTGTGAATCCAATTGTGACGAAGTTACCTCATGCTCTTCAAGATAAATGGGCAACACAAGGATCAAGATACAAGCAAGAGAATAATGTATCATTCCTTCCCTTTTGCTTTTTCAGTAAGTTCATCCAAGACAAGAAATGATCCAAGTTTCTCTTTAACCGATTTAAATCAGTGGGCTGTGACTTCTCCAGAACATGAGAAAGAAACTTCAAGATTCAAGAACTCAAAGAAATCAGTGTTTGTCCAAAAGACAGATGTTGCACCTTCCAGTCAAGGAATGTAAAGTGAGAAATTAAAGAATTTAATTCAAGAATGCCCATTGCAGAAGCCTCACCCACTTAAGAAATGTCTTAGCTTTATAGAAAAACCTTTGCAAGAACACATAGAGCTTCTTAAGAATTATGGACTATGCTTCAAGTGCTGTGCTTCAACAGATCATCTTTCTAGAAATTGTAAAGTCAATATTAAATGTTCAGAATGCAATAGTGACAGACATGTGTTTGCTCTCCACCCAGAGTCTTCAAGTTCTCTTCCACTTGAAAGTATTGCCCCTACTGAAAAGCATGGCGGGGAGAAAGCAGAAGAGACAACAAACAAAACATCTGTTGCTTCTAAATGTACTGAAATATGCTGAGAAGGCCTTAGTGGAAGGTCCTGCTCAATAATATGTCTTGTCAAAGTGTATCCTAAGGGAGAGCCTGATAAATCAGTAAGAATGTATGCAATTCTGGATGATCAAAGTAATCGATCACTGGCTAGAACTGAATTATTCAACATATTCAGCGTAAATGGTAATCCTTCAGCTTACACCCTTGGTACATGTGCAGGTCAGTTTGAAACAAAAGGAAGAAGAGCTAGTGATTTCATAATAGCTTCTATTTCAGATGGTATACAATTGCCTTTACCTACACTTATTGAATGCAATCAAATACCAGATAACAGGGAAGAGATTCCTACGCCACAAATAGCACATTACCCTCCTCACATGAAACACATAGCTAGTTGCATACCAGCTCTAGAAAAGAATGCCCAGATATTGCTTTTACGTGGTAGAGACATTCTAAGAATACATAAGGTACGCCAGCAATGTAATGAACCTCATAATTCCCCATACGCTCAGAGACTTGACCTTGGCTGGGTAATAGTTGGAGATGCCTGTATAGGAAAGATCTACAGAACAGATATTACTAACTCCTTGAAAACTAATGTGGTAATTAATGGACGCCCATCTTACTTTGAGTCATGCCCAAATCACTACCATGTAAAGGAGAGACCTGGAATCTATGAACATCCATACTATGCCAGTCAAGATGATATAGTTACTCCCTTACCAGATGATGACAACATTGGAAGTACAGTGTTCCACACAACACAGCATGACAATAAACTAGCTCCTTCTATCAAAGATAAAGAATTTCTCAAGTTAATGGACAAAGAGTTTTACAAGGATGATTCAAACAGTTGGGTAGCCCCTCTGCCATTTGTTACCAATCCAAGACAAATGTTACCTAACAACAGAATTCAAGCACTATCTAGACTTTCTTCCTTACAATGTACTCTAGAGAAAAATCCAAAGATAAAAGAACACTTTGTATCATTCATGCAGAAGATATTTCAAAATAAGCATGCAGAGCCAGCTTCTCCACTAAAAGAAGGTGAAGAATGTTGGTATCTTCATTCATTTGGCGTCTATCATCCATGTGAACCAGGTCAAATAAGAGTTGTGTTTGATTCAAGTGCACAGTATGAAAGCATGTCACTCAATAGTGTTCTTCTTACTGGACCTAACCTTACTAACAGTCTCTTAGGAGTATTGATCAAGTTCAGGAAAGAACCTGTAGCATTCATGGCTGACATACAACAGATGTTCTATTGTTTCATTGTTCGAGAAGACAATAGGAATTACCTCAGGTTTCTGTGGCATCACAACAATGATACTAGTGCTGAGATAATAGATTATCGCATGAGAGTGCATGTCTTCAGCAACAGTCCATCACCTGCAGTGGCAATATATGGACTGAGAAGAACAGCTCAAGAAGGTGAAATGGAATATGGAACAGATGCCAGACAATATGTAGAAAGAGACTTCTATGTGAATGATGGAATCAAGTCTGTACCTACAGATGAAAAAGCCATTGATCTGCTTAAAAGAGCACAAAGGATGCTATCTGTAGCAAACCTAAGGCTTCGTAAAATACTCTCAAACAGCAGCAAGGTGTTGAAAGCCTTTTCTTCTGCAGACCATGCAAGGGACTCAAAGACGTAGATCTAGGTACAGATACGCCACCTGTACAATGAAGTCTTGGTCTACATTGGAACATTTCAACTGATGAATTCATATTCAAAGTTTCTACTGATAAAAAGCCATACACTAGACGTGGTGTTTTATCAATTATTAACAGGCTTTATTACCCACTGGGGTTTGTAGCTCCATTGACTATACAAGGAAAGTCTCTGCTTAGACAGCTTTCATCTGAGTCAAAGTCCTGGGATACTTTACTACCTATAGAGAAACATCAGATTTTGGAAAAGTGGACGGATTCTTTGAAGGCTCTTGAAAAGCTCTGTATTCCACATTGTTATGCTTCTACATCTCTATCAACAGCTACAAAAACAGAGATCTACATCTTCTCAGATGCATATACAGAGGCTATTGGAGCTGTGGCCTACCTAAAAGTGACCGACATAAAAGGAAAACCACATATAAGATTTAACAGCAATCGAGTAGAACGCATCAGTAGATCTGCAAAACCAGAGCAATGGTATTACGTACCTACTGACCAAAATACGGCAGACCTTGCTACCAGGTCATTAACTTCAGCACAATTTATGAAATTGACATGGTTGACAGGACCCACATTCTTGTTACACTCAATATATACAACATCAACCAACCTCACTTATTTTTGGGAAATAACTTTACCTATGTGTTTATAGGCACCTTTTAACATTTATGATAACAACATCAACCAGCACTGCATTTGAGTTTGTGGGACCGGAAAAGAGAACCATCTTCAAGCTACTACATTTCTTACCAGTGTACCTGGTCTTGGATTACAGAAGTTGTACTTCTTCTATTTCACATGGACTGTGATTATACTCATAGACACTGGTTGACAATTTGTAAGGATTGCAAGAGATGACTACAGGGGACAGTGCCAGCCCTGCTTTTCTTCAAGAATTATCATGTGAAAACAACATGGGCTTATGTTTGCAATTGCATTTTGTATATTTTAATCTCTTTCTTTATCTTGCAGGTCTCATGGATAAAGAGGCTTCAATCAACATTTGTATGTTTATTGTTTATTGGTTGATTTATATAGTGGTATCTACAGATACCAGACGGATAGTGTTATGTCCATATATTCATATGTACATCTTTAAGTGCTATTTTAGTTCTTGTGCTTCCTCTACTGTTATGTTTTATTATTGAATTCAGTTTAATGTATATTCTCTGTTCTACCTCTGACTCTTTGAGGTCACTTCCTGCCTCCATTTTAGTTTAATTTTGTGCGTGTAAATTAGTTTCATTTTGTGTGTGTAAAGTTTGCTAGAACTTTCTGCTAATAGCTTTGCAGAGGCAAATTCTTTTTACCTGGCAATTACCACTTCTGGAACTTCAGAATTCTTTCTTTGCATCAATAAAGCATCAAGGATTCACAAATCTCTGCTGTGGAATTTGTCTGAGTTAAGCTACTGCTGGATTCTATTAACTGTAAGTAGGATTGCATGTCTAAACTTTCCATCAGAAGGCAGTCATCTTGCAAACAGTAGATGAAAACATAATGGGGCCAATCATTCAATGGTCATCCCTGCACTCCGTACCTACCACTCAAGTTCAGAGTGAGCTGAACAAATGCCAATGGGACTAAGTATACTGTTCAGCAGGGAATACTGACGTCCTTCTCCATATCAGGTCAATATATACACATAACACCTCTCACTCCTAGTTACCTAGTGTTATCTGAATAAAGAGTCTCAGTATGTCTAACCCCATGTCTCCTTATTACCAGGCTCACCACTAATCCGTTCTTGTCAATGCTGTTATGTAGTTGCATTGGAAGGCAGTCAGAGGTAACTGTTGGGATGAAACACTGTGATTCCAGACAGTGTGAAAGTCGGCTCCAGCTGACAGACAATCGCTACACGTGTTTCACCCTACGTCACTAAGGGCTTCCTAAGGGACAATGAATCAATATCCGCTATAGAGATTCAGCTCTATTTACCAAGAGCCCCACAGGTGAATTGAAACATCATTAATTATTGCACACAATAACAAAAAAACAAAATATACCATCAAATACAAACCAAACTAAAATAGCTACTCAAACCATCACTCAACCTAACATCCGTAATAGGCACAATTTTATCTAAGATGCATATGTAATTACCAAATGCATATATATAGTATACATAAATACACAAAGAGCTCACAGATTTAAATGAGTGTCTGACAACTGAGTAAATAATATTATTTAAGTTTATCACTTATATAAGGCATCCATATGGAGGATTTAAGAGACCTATCAAGTGTCCAGAGACTATACTGTGATCATAAGATTAAGATCAATATATCCTTATATGAGCACAACGCCATGGCTATTATTTAGTCAAAAATAGAAGATGACTATAGTAACATCTAATGGTATGTACAGTAACCACATATTTAATGCATACAAATATTATTAACCATGGCTTTAATTGTTCAAAAAGTGGGCAAATTTTAATTCTTCATTTAAACCTAATGGTTGGAGTGAATTTAAGTTATATATCCATCTGCACTCAGATTTTAGGAGTACATTTTCCCAATCACCCCCTCTTTCACTGATGTCTATTAATTCAAGACCCATGAATTTCAAATCATGGACACTGCTCTGGTGCACCTCAAAGAAATGTCTAGCAACTCCACTGTCCTTAATTTTCTCATTGAGGATATCCCTCCTATGCTCCTTCATTCATTCCCTAAATTATCTGTAGGTTTTACCCTCCGAGCACCTTGGTACCCATCTCAGCATTTGAAGTAGGTGAGTCCTTGATCACAGCCAATACAATCCAATGCTAGCTGGTACACTAAATTAATACTATTTTCTGGGTGTTAACACCATTTTGTAGGAGCTGCGAGTATTCTCACCTGCACATATAATTAGCTATTTAACTATGGCATCCATTGATGAAACTGAATGGGAATATGATCTGGCAGAGACCTATGCCTTGGAAGCACCTAAAGATGTAGTAACTGTGGTTGGTAAAAGTATATTTCAGGATTATAAAACCCACAAAAATAATCTTATTAAGCAACTGAAAATTATATGGGAGATTAGTAGCTTGAAAAGATATATCGAAAATGAGATGATTCCACATGGCCTTAGATTAAGAAAGAAACCTGGTATTAATCTTAATCAACCAATGATTTTTAAAAGGAATGGGAAAAGTGCCTTACTGAATGTTCTTTAAAACTGATGAAATTAATTACAAAAGAAACAGAAGCTAAGCAGGATAAAATAGACAAAGAAGTTCAGGAATCAAATGATAACTTTAATAAATGGCAGAGCAATGAACAATATAATAAATTAACTGAAGAAACCAGAATTGAACTACAGGATGAAATTAAATATAGAAAATGCAGGAAGTTTTTGAGGGATTTGTTGGATTATAAGGAGGGTGTGGTTTATGATTATGCTGGTCAAAAATCTGGCACATCTGATTCAGGAAGATCAGGTTCAGAATCAGAATCTAGCAGATCACCTAGGAGAAATAGAGGTAGAAGAAGGGGCAATTTTGTAGGCAACAGGAGAGCAATAGACAGAAGAAGAGAAGACGGGGAGGATGGAAACTTAGAAAAAAACTGGCCAAAAATCAATAACCTATGCACTGAGAAGTCAGCAGAGCAACAAGACACCAAAAAAATAGAAGACAATAAGCAAGGTCTTGAGATAGTTAACCTGTCTAATAAGGAACTTAATTGATCACATATTGAAGTTTTGAGCAAAGGCTTAACTTTTTGCCCTTAATAATAATTTGGATAGGTTTACTGCCTGTAAAGACCTTCATCTCTTCGCTAGGAAGGTTGTCCTTAGAAAACTCAATATGGGCAAAGTTGAGGATGGCTGTCTGGATATGGATGATAGGCTAGCCTTAGAAAATTTTGAAACTCTGTCAGAGGAGAGGATTGAAGGGGATAACACTATGGGTATATGGTTTAGTGACCTTAAACCTAAATCCTCTTATATGCCGTCCCTATCAATGGTGCCATGTGTTATGACATTCGTCAAATTAGTGGAAAAATACTTGAAAAATTTGTCTGTAAATAAAAATAAAAAAGACAATTTGACGAAGGAACAACAAATGGCACTGAGCGATTTAATCATGGATAAACCAATGAGGTGAAGCCATCAGATAAAGGGGGGCAATATAGTTATTCTTAATAAGCTTGACTACAAATTAGAGTGTATGAGAAAACTAAGCAACACAACTCATTATGAAAAATTGAAATTCAACCCCACTGCTCAATATAAGGATGAGCTGGACAATATCCTCAAAAAATCATTAGCGGGTGGGCTAATAAAAAAAAAGAACTATCTTATATGCAGGCTAAGTTTCCAGTTACCCCTACTTTTTATATGACACCTAAAATACACAAACAGAAACTGCCCCCTCCAGATAGGCCAATAGTGTCAGAAATGGGGGGTTAATGGAAGGCGTCACCAAATATCTAGACCTGTGCCTACGGCCCCATCTTACCTCCTTACTTTCCTACATCAAAGACACTACAGAAGTGCTGAGAAAATGTGATGATGTGGTATTAACTCCACAAACAATTCTAGTGTCTATTGACGTGGAAGCACTATACTCCTCCATTCCTCATACTAAAGGCATTGAAACAATTAAGGACATTTTAAACCAAAGGGGTCATACATTTATAGACCATACAAACTTCATCATAGACTTTTTAAGTTTTGTTCTGAACAGAAATTATTTTAGATATGATGGTAAATACTATAGACAAATAAGGGGCACAGCAATTGGAGCTTGCTGTGCTCCAACCTATGCATGCCTATATTTAGGTAGATGGGAGAATGAAAATATCCTTGATGTAGCTACCAAATATGATAAATCTATAATATTTTGGGTCGGCTTATATTGATGATGTCCTCCTATTATGGGAGGGCACATTTGATGACCTGTTAAATTTCATGCAGTTATTTAACAGTAATAATTGGAATTTGAAATGTACATTTGATTGGATTTATGAATCTATAGCTTTTTAGAATTTAAAAATCTCTAAGAATGAAAATAGATTGGTAACAGAAACATTTAGGAAAAGTACATCTGCAAACACATTACTTGAAGCCTCTAGTCACCATCCCCAACATCAAATTAATGCTATCCTTATTGGCCTATACCGTAGACAGAAGAGAAACTGTTCTTCTGCCTCATCATTTAAGCAATATGCAGATGATTTAAAGGAGAGGTTTGGTATTAGGGATACTCTAATAAAATAATTAAAAAGGGATACCACAGAGCTAGGGTAACTCCACGTGAAAAATTATTATATGAGACAGTGGAATAACAAACTAGCTCTGAAGTGAGGTTTATCACTATCTTTAATTCTGAATGGGAGGAATTAAGAAAGGTACTACACAGACACTGGAATATTCTAACTACAGACACAGATATTCAAAAAATTGTTGGGGAGTACCCCTTAATGACAGCTAGATGAGCTCCCTCTCTTAAGGACAAATTAGTCCATAGCCATTACAAAGAGAACAATGACTGGTTAGGCAAGCACCAAAAGAAGGACGGCTGTTACAAATACGGCAAATATAAAATCTGCAACATTCCCATAGAGTGAAGGATCACATTACATGTCGTAGTGAGGGGGTTGTTTATGTCGCCTTTTGCTCATGTCCCAGGTTTTACATGGGTAAAACCTACAGAGAATTTAGGGAACGAATGAAGAAGCATAGGAGGGATATTCTTAACGAGAAAATTAAGGACAGTGGAGTTGCTAGACATTTCTTTGAGGTGCACCAAAGCAGTGTCCATGATTTGAAATTCATGGGTCTTGAATTAATAGACATCAGTGAAAGAGGGGGTGATTGGGACAATTTACTCCTAAAATCTGAATGCAGATGGATATATAACTTAAATTCACTGCAACCATTAAGTTTAAATGAAGAATTAAACGTTGCCCACTTTTTGAACAATTAAAGCCATGGTTAATAAAATTTGTATGCATTAAATATGTGGTTACTGTACATACCATTAGATGCTAACTATAGTCATCTTCTATTTTTGACTAAATAATAGCCATGGCGTTGTGCTCATATAAGGATATATTGATCTTAATGTTATGATCACAGTACTGTCTCTGGACACTTGGTAGGTCTCTTAAATCCTCCATATGGATGCCTTATATAAGTGATAAACTTAGATTATATTATTTACTCACAGTTGTTAGACACTCATTTAAATCTGTGAGACACGGGGTGAAGACATACTGAGACTCTGTATTCAGGTAACACTAGGTAACGCAGAGTGAGAGGCGTTATGTGTATATATTGACCTAATATGGAGAAGGACGCCAGTATTCCCTGCTGAACGATACACTTAGTCCCATTGGCATTTGTTCAGCTCACTCCAGACTTGAGTGAGTGGTAGGGATGGAGTGCAGGGATGACCGTTGAATGATTGGCCCTTTAGAAGTGTCTTGAATACTTGCAAGCACGCTCGTAACCACATTCATTTTTCTGCATAGGATTAAGACAGAGGTTTACTTCAGGAGGACCTAGCCTATTTGGCTTTATTTAATTGCCTAAACCTGTCCATGTGTCAGGACTAATTAATTGTAAATTCAGTGGATGCACTGTGTAGCTGGACTTTTGGGATCCCCTAGTTGTAAGTTGGGTGATGAATGAATTGCATATGCTTATGATGATTTTTTACGACGAATAGAGAGGTCATTTGTTTGATTTATTTATGCACTTTGTTTTACTTTTGACATTATATGATCTGTTTCACAATATATCTGGCATCCGTGTATGTGTGTTTGTTTTGAGAATCTCGCAGTTTTTACTCTTTTATTTATTAAGGCTTTAAGTGGGATTGCTGAATAGGGTTTACATTTTTTTTCTTTGTGTATATTAGATTATCCCCTAAACCTCCGAGCACCTTGGTACCCATCTCAGCATTTGAGGTAGGTGGGTCCTTGATCACAGCCAATACAATCCAATGCTAGCTGATACACTAAATTAATATTAATATTAATATATATATATATATATATATATACAATGGTATTACATTATATATAATTTGTGTGTGTGTGCTTTTAAGCCAACCTCACAGATTCAAACTATTTCTTTGATTTTGTAGAGTATATATCATGAAACGTGAGAACCCTTAAGCAATATGTGTGACAAAATGTATAGTTTTATTACAATTTTAATAAACAAGGTTGTAAGACATAGTGGGCTAGATTACAAGTGGAGTGCTAAAATATTGCGCTCTCGTAAACAGGCAAATTTGCCCGTTTACAGGAGCGCAATAATTAATCAACAATTACAAGTGGCTGGTTATTGCTACCGCGACCTCGAGGAAGCAATTAGCACTCCCTCAAATTGTAGTTTGTTTTAAAAAAAATAATCTATGTGTTTCCATAGACCGCAATGTACAGTAAATACATACGTATATGACATTTACATAAATATGTGTTAATATGTGTATACATATATATTTAAAAATGCTGCCCATCGCTACACTACATACCTTCTTCTGCACAAGGTTCTGATGCAGTCTGGTATTACAAAGTGGAACGCTAAAATCACTTGCATGCAAGCAATTTTTAGAGCTCCACTTGTAATCCGACCCTGTGTGTGTGTTTTCTAAACTTCCCATATAAATACGGGCATTTGGGTATATGTATATAATTTTGATCTTGTTTTAAAGAGGTGCTTCTGAGTTTTAAACCAAGGGTTTATGAAGGGCTCTGTAGGCATTTTTGATGACCTGTTATAAGTATCTAGAGAACTCACTGCAAAAAGTCTGCATACGTATGGTTTTATTTTGTTTTATTTTTGTAAAAACATGTGCTTTAATATTATACCCCCAATACACCCACTGTTTAAAGAAGCAGGGGTTTCAAGGGCTTAAGGGAGCTGAAATTGAGGGGTTTAAATTCTCACACCCACATCCAACCCTCTCCTGTGCAACTGCCTGGCTTTTTTATGTTTTTTGTGGCTAAGTGATGCCAGGCCACAGGAATAGGGGTTATGAGCAGTGGGCACAATAAACTCTAAAAGCACCCCCCAGGTGATGAGACTTGGTTGTCATCTGCACTTAATACATTGTGCAAATGAAAAACGTATCTTCATCTGCACTTTAAGGGACAGTCTACATCAGACTTGTTATTGATTAAAAAGATAGATAATCCCTTTATTACCCATTCCCAGTTTTGCATAACCAACAAAATTATATTAATATATGTTTTACCTCTGTGATTACCTTGAATCTACGCATCTGCAGAAAACCCCCTCATCTCAGTGCTTTTAACAGACATGCAGTTTAACCAATCAGTGCGGATTACTAAATAACGCCACGGGAGTGAGCAAAATGTTATCTCTATGACACACATGAACTAGTACTGTCTAACTGTGAAAAACTTTCAAAATGCTCTAGGCTAAGAGGCGGTTTTCAACGGTTTAGAAATCAGTTTGAGCCTACCTAGGTTTAGCTTTTAAAAAAATACCACCAATGGAACAATGCAAATGTAATGATAAAAGTCAATTGGAAAGTTGTTTAACATTGCATGCCCTATCTGAATCATGAAAGTTTAATTTTGACTAGAATGTCCCTTAAGTTAATTCTGATATGAAAATTTACGTGGATATAGACATATCTTCATTTCTATTCAAATTCATACTAAACTGATCATACTTATTCGATGAATAATTCTTATATGAGCAACCATCACAAAGATCTTGAATTTATTACAAAAATTCCATTCCAGAAAAACATATGGGGCACAAACATGAAGGAGATGTTGGGAGGAATCAAATGTAGATGTTCCTTCTTTTAGGGATGTATCTATTATATACAATCCATCTTAGTTATATTGGAGTTGTGTAGCTATATCATAACATCTTTGTTTTATTCTTATTAGGTTAATGTCCAGCTGAACATCTTCTGAGGTTTGTTACCATGGTCTGATGTCATCTTGTAATCCTAACCAGGGGGCATATTAGGCACTTATTGGATGTCATATAAGTAATAGTACCCCATTATATGATAGCACACATATTCCTTTTTTAACCAAACCTTCTGCGTACAATCTGCAGTTACAGTGTGGAGCATAATATATTAAACCTAAACTCTTACAATTATCTGTAATATGGGGGATGGAAATAAGACAATAATTCATTTTTTTATTCTTAAGGGGATATCAGATTTTCCTGGACTGCAGGCTCCAATCTTTATTACTGTTCTTTTAATGTATCTTATCACACTTGGTGGTAACACAACCATTCTTCTTCTTGTCTACATGGATCCTCAGCTTCACACTCCCATGTACTTCTTCATTGGGCATTTGTCCCTCATGGATATGTTCTCCATCAGTGCCTCTTTAAATAAGGTCCTCAATAGCTTCATAACGGGGGATAACACCATATTGTTCCATGCTTGTATGGCACAAATGTATATATATTCAGCAATGACTGCTGCTGATATGTTTATACTAACAGTTATGAGTTATGATCGATATGTGGCCATCTGTAACCCCTTGCATTATCTAATGGTTATGAGAAATTTAGTCTGTGTTATTTTGGCCTTCTTCTCTTGGTTCTTGAGTTTTCTACAAAGTGCAATTCTTCTGTTTCTTTGGTCACGTATTTCATGCTATAGATCTCATGTAGTAGATCATTATTTTTGTGATGTTATGGCTCTTATGGAACTTTCTTGCAAAGAAAATTCTGCTTTGGAGAGTTTTATGATAATTGAAGGAACACCTATAGCGCTAATTCTTTTTTCTCTAACTTTAATGCCGTACATATTCATCATTAACACCATCTTAAAGATTCGCTCCAGCACCGGTAGACGCAAAGCCTTCTACACATGTTCCTCACACCTCACAGTCTTCTCTCTCTTTTATGTATCAATTTTCTTTGTCTACATGAGTCCAAATTCTATGAGCAGTTTGTCATTTAAAAAAATATCATCTCTGTTTAACACAGCACTTATCCCTTTGCTAAACCCACTGATTTATAGCTTAAAAAATAAAGATATGAAATCAGCCCTTAAACGGCTGCTTCACTTCTGATAGTGACAGATTTACTGAACATAAAAGTGCAAAAAGATCATTATTTAATGTTTTAGAGCATTTTATTATTGCACTAATGCTTACATATAATAAGACATCTTCAATTAAAACATTGGTTTTCTACATGGGCAAACCACAATGAAATTACACAGCAATAACATACTGAATGAAGTTAGGACACAATGGTCTACAATAATTGAGGCTCCTTCACCTATCGTTTATAAACCATAGCCAGTGTTTAAAAACTTGATATCCCATACAACATACATAGGCCTAGATTTAGAGTTTGGCGTTAGCCGTCAAAAGCAGCGTTAAGGGGTCCTAACGCTGCTTTTTACCGCCCGCTGGTATTTAGAGTCAGCCAGGAAAGGGTCTACCACTCATTTTTTTTCCGCGACTCCAGGCTACCTCAGATCCCCTTACGTCAAATGCGTATCCTATCTTTTTAATGGAATTTGCCTAACGCTGGTATTTGGAGTCTTGGAACAAGTGAGCGGTACAACCTCTACCGACAAGACAAGACATTATGGGCTAACGCCGGAACATAAAGCTCTGAACTACTGTGCTACAAAGTACACTAACACCCATAAACTACCTATGTACCCCTAAACCAAGGCCCCCCCACATCGCAAACCCTCTAATAAAATTATTTTACCCCTAATCTGCCTACCAGACACCGCCGCCACCTACATTATAGCTATGAACCCCTAATCTGCTGCCCCTAACATCGCCGACACCTATATTTATTAACCCCTAATCTGCCCCCCCCCCCAATGTCGCCGCTACCTAACTACACTTATTAACCCCTAATCTGCCGACCGGACCTCGCCGCCACTATAATAAATGTATTAACCCCTAAACCGCCGCACTCCCGCCTCGCAAACACTATAATAAATTGTATTAACCCTTAATCTGCCCTCCCTAACATCGTCGCCACCTACCTACAATTATTAACCCCTAATCTCCCGCCCGCAATGTCGCCTCTACTATAATAAAGTTATTAACCCCTAAACCTAACTCTAACCCTAACCCTAACACTCCCCTAACATAAATATAATTTAAATAAAACAAAATAATATTCCTATAATTAAATAAATTATTCCTATTTAAAACTAAATACTTACCTAGAAAATAAACCTTAAGATAGCTACAATATAACTAATAATTACATTGTAGCTATTTTAGGATTTATATTATTTTACAGGCAACTTTGTGTTTATTTTAACTAGGTGCAATAGCTATTAAATAGTTAATAACTATTTAATAGCTACTTAGTTAAAATAAGTACAAAATTACCTGTAAAATAAATCCTAACCTAAGTTACAAATACACCTAACACTACACTATCATTAAATTAATTAAATAAATTACCTACAATTAGCTAAATTAAAATACAATTAAATAAACTAATCTATAATACAAAAAAAAAAAACATGGATTGGAACAACCAATAGAATGCAAGCTCAATATGATTGGATGATTGGATCAGCCAATCGCATTGAACTTCAATCTGATTGGCTGATTGAATCAGCCAATCATATTTTTCCTACCTTAATTCCGATTGGCTGATAGAATCCTATCAGCTTATCGGAATTGAAGGGACGCCATCTTGGATGACGTCACTTAAAGGTACCGTCATTGTGTTAGAAGACTCCGGATGAAGAGGATGGCTCTGCATCGGCTCCTTGGAAGATGGCTCCGCTCCGGATGGATGAAGATTGAAGACGCCTCTTGGATGAAGACTTCTACCGGATGAAGGACCTCCTCTGCGCACCTTGGATGAAGATTTCGGCCCGGTTGGGTGAAGACGACTCAAGGTAGGGAGATCTTCAGGGGGTTAGCGTTAGGTTTTTAAGGGGGGTTTGGGTGGGTTAGAGTAGGGGTATGTGGGTGGTGGGTATTTAATGTTGGGGGGGTTGTATTTTTTTTTTACAGGTAAAAGAGCTGATTACTTTGGGGCAATGCCCCCCCAAAAAGCCCTTTTAAGGGCTGGTAAAAGAGCTGATTACTTTTGTAATTTAGAATAGGGTAGGGCATTTTATTATTTTTGGGGGCTTTTTTATTTTATTAGGGGGCTTAGATTAGGTGTAATTTGTTTAAACTTATTGTAATATTTTTTTATTTTCTGTAATTTAGTGTTTGTTTTTTTGTATTATAGATTAGTTTATTTAATTGTATTTTAGTTTAGCTAATTGTTGGTAATTTGTTTAATTAATTTAATGATAGTGTAGTGTTAGGTGTATTTGTAACTTAGGTTAGGATTTATTTTACAGGTAATTTTGTACTTATTTTAACTAGGTAGCTATTAAATAGTTATTAACTATTTAATAGCTAATGTACCTAGTTAAAATAAATACAAAGTTGCCTGTAAAATAAATATAAATCCTAAAATAGCTACAATGTAATTATTAGTTATATTGTAACTATCTTATGGTTTATTTTCAACGTAAGTATTTAGTTTTAAATAGGAATCATTTATTTAATTATAGGAATATTATTTTGTTTTATTTAAATTATATTTATGTTAGTGGGGTGTTAGGGTTAGGGTTAGAGTTAGGTTTAGGGGTTAATAACTTTATTATAGTAGCGGCGACGTTGCGAGCGGGAGATTAGGGGTTAATAATTGTAGGTAGGTGGCGGCGATGTTAGGGAGGGCAGATTAGGGGTTAATACAATTTATTATAGTGTTTACGAGGCTGGAGTGTGGCGGTTTAGGGGTTAATACATTTATTATAGTGGCGGCGAGGTCCGGTCGGCAGATTAGGGGTTAATAAGTGTAGTTAGGTAGCGGCGACATTGGGGGGGCAGATTAGGGGTTAATAAATATAATATAGGGGTCGGCGATGTTAGGGGCAGTAGATTAGGGGTTCATAGCTATAATGTAGGTGGCAGCGGTGTCTGGAGCGGCATATTAGGGGTTAATAGTATAATGCAGGTGTCAGCGATAGCAGGGGCGGCAGATTAGGGGTTAATAAGTGTAAGGCTAGGGGTGTTTAGACTCGGGGTTCATGTTAGGGTGTTAGGTGTAGATTTAGAGAGTGTTTCCCCATAGGAAGCAATGGGGAAGTGCTAGGAGCTGAACGCTGCTTTTTTGCAGGTGTTTTTTTTTTCAACCAGCTCAGCCCTATTGTTTCCTATGGGGATATCATGCACAAGCACGTTTTTCCAGCTTACCGCTACCGTAGGCAACGCTGGTATTGAGGGTTGAAGTGGAGCTAAATTATGCTCAACACTCCCTTTTCTGATGCAGCCACACAGACAACTCTAAATACCAGCGTTGTCTTAAGAGTGCGCTGGAAAAAAAACAGCGTTAGCACCGCGGGTCTTTACCGACAAAACTCTAAATCTAGGCAATAGACTGTTAGAAAGAACAAAAAAACAAGAATCCAGATCATAATATCTAGAAATCAGATTTGCAAAATGCATTCTTTAAAATGTGTGTAGTTAGTAAATAGTCACGTTTCTGATTTGTTTATTTAAAGTAGTCTTGTATTTGAAAACGCTATTAGTGTCACCAACCATGTTGATATAGAAACCCTTCCTCCTATAAATGTAGCATTAAACAGTGTTTAATAAGCACTTGTATAATATTGGGCATAGTACCAACCAAAATTGCATATCCAATTTAACCTTAATGCCCCAGTTGCAAATTCCTTAAATAGTTCTAAATGCAAGTTCCTTTTAGTTTTAGAACATAATAGGTTAATTACAAGCAAGTTACTTTTACGTCATTAAACAATGAAAAAGGAATCAACCAACACACCTGTAAGGTTATTGATAAACTTATGAAATTGCTTTTGTATTTGTCATTATTATTTTGCATTTTATTTTTTAATCCCAATGTCACATAATAGAATAATTTAAGGCCGATGGGTTTTAATGGCAGAAGCAGTTTGCTTAAAAACCATGCAGAAAATATCTAACAAAGTTAAAAAATCATTATCTACCTAAAAATCTGCAAGATTATGATCAACCCTTTGGGTTTAAGAGAGGTCAAGACCACTGGGATTGAAAAAGTCTGAAAATCATGTAAAAGATACCAAAACAATTATTTTGGTGTTGTGGAATATCATTCTTGAGTTTGTTCTTTTATATTAGAAAAGTGTATCTAATGAACTACAGTTTATACAGGAACATTACATTATGTTGCTTTTGACCTGCTGTATGCAACTTGGCCTGCCAAACCAAGGGACTCCAGGGTCTAAATGTAGCCACCAATGAGCAAGCGCTACCCAGGTTCTGAACCAAAAATGGTCTTCTGGCTCCTAATCTTACATTCTTGCTTTTTCAAATAAAGATACCAAGAGAAAGAAGAAAAAATGATAATAGGAGTAAAATATAAAGTTGCTTAAAATTGCATGCTCTATTTGAATCATTAAAGTCATTTTGACTAGACTATCCCCAGGTAAAAAGTGTATTATTATAACAGTCTAGATTGTAAATTCCCACAAGAATAGGGCCCTCAATTCCTCCTGTATGTGTTTGTAAATTTTGTCTTGTCTCTTAGAAGTTGTATATTATTGTTTTATTTAAATAAACTGTATTCATGGGCAGCGCTGCGGAATATGATGGCGCTTCATGAATAAAGTATAATAATAATAATAATAATAATAATAACAGTGTTGGTTATGCAAAACTGGAAAACGGGTAATAAAGGGATTATCTATCATTTAAAAAAAAAATATTCTGGAGTAAACTGTCCCTTTAAGTGTAAAATTGGGAATACCAAATTACTCTTTGTGATAATACCCCTAATGAGCTATAATTTTATAATAAATCAAAAATAAATTATATTTTTTAATTGTTCCTTTCTATTTTAACCATATTTTAAGAAAGGCTTTCTAACATAAACTTAAAGGGACACTGAACCCAATTTTTATATTTTGTGATTCCGATAGAGCATGCAATTTTAAGCAACTTTCTAATTTACTCCTATTATCAAATTTTCTTCATTCTCTTGCTTTCTTTATTTGAAAAAGAAGGCATCTAAGCTATTTTTTTTTAGTTCAGAACAATGGAAAGCACTTGTTTATTGGTGAGTGAATGTATCCACCAATCAGCAAGAACAACTAAGTGTGTTCACCAAAAATGGGCCGGCATCTAAACTTACATTCTTGCATTTCAAATAAAGATACCAAGAGAATGAAGAGAATTTAATAATAGGAGTAAATTAGAAAGTTGCTTAAAATTGCATGCTCTATCTGAATCACAAAAGAAAAATAATTGGGTTCATTGTCCCTTTAATTCCAAACAGCTTTTTTATATCTTAAACATTGTTTTCCACAAATACAAAAATAATTATAACCTTTGTATATATAACACTTCTATATTGCTACATGTAGTAACCAAAAATAATATTCTACAGTTGATTGTATATTTATTATAAAACATTTTACAACATATTAATTCTTCTCTTATTGTAATTGAACAAGTCCTGATAAATATGTAACACTTCCACATCAATATTTTATATGTTAGAATTTTTTATTCTTTATTTATAACCAGCATATAAAGATGACAAAACAGATCACCTCACAAGGAGCACAAGAAAGAAACAGAAAAAGAAAACAGAAAAAAGAATAACAAAAAAAAGACATATTTATGCTTCTTATCTTAATAATAAAAGGACATTTGACAGTAAAATTCCCAAAGTTGTAACCAATAAGATTTTGACATTTTATCCAAACCTAGGGTTAGGCATAGCAACTTAGTATCTCCCAGAAAAAATCTTCCAAAATTCATAAATTGCTGGGATTTTTATACTTTTCTCTTAATTTTTTTTCCCACAAACGAATACTGAAATTAGAACAGAATTTTAAAATGAAATAAAAAAATTAAAAAAAATTAGGAAGGAAGGAGATTTCATGTAATTTGAGGTTAGTATAGATGACTAAACTATTGGATCAAAGACCTGTCAAACAAATGAATTTGGGTTATATACGGTCTGCATTTTTAGCCAGCAAGGCTTGGAAATTAGATCATGGGGTCAATTTATCAAACTCGCCGCAAACAGAAGTTATGAAGTAGCGGCCCTCCCGCAATGCAAATACTATTTTTAAGTTATTAACCCCTAATCTGCGGCTCCCGAGATCGCAGCCACTAAAACAATTTATTAACCCCTATTCCGCTTCCCCCCCGACATCTCCCCCACTATACTAAAGTTATTAAGCCCTACACTGCCGCCACTATAATAAACCTATTAACCCCTAAACCGCAAGCCCCCCGCAATGAAATATACTAAATTAAACTATTAACCCCGAAACCGAAAGTCACCCACATCGCAATAAACTAATTTAAACTAGTAACCCTTAAACCTAATTCCCCCTAACTTTATATTAAAATTACAATTTCATTATCTTAAATTAAATTAAAACTTACCTGTCAAATTAAAAAAACTAAGTTTAAACTAATAATTGAACTAATATAATTATTAAACTAAAATTAAACTAACTACCAATTAAAGAAAACTAAAATACACATTAAAAAAATCCTAACACTATTCTAAGAATTACAAACTATCTATTTACAAAAATTAAAAAAGACTAAATTACAAAAAAATAACAAACACTAAATTATGAAAAAATAGCAAACGAAATTATCAAAAATAAAAAAGAATTACACCTAATCGAATAGCCCTATGAAAATAAAAAAGCCTACCCAAAATAAAAAAAAACCCTAGCCTACAAAGAAACTACCAATAGACATTAAAGGTGCCTTTTGTAGGGCATTGCCCTAAGTTAAACAGCTCTTTTACCTGTAAAAAAAAAATACAAAGACCCCCCCAACAGTAAAACCCACCACCCAAACAACCCCCTAAAATAAAAAAACTAAATCTAACAAAAACCTAAGCTACCCATTGCCCTGAAAAGGGCATTTGTATGGGCATTGCCCTTAAAGGTCATTTAGCTCTTTTCCTTTGCCCTGAAAAGGGCATTTAGCTATTTTACCAAAAGCCCAAACCCTAAACTAAAAAAAAACACCCCAAAAAAAACCTTTAAAAAAACTAACCTCCCAAGATCCACTTACAGTTTTTGAAGTCCCGCTTGAACGATCTTCATCTAGGTGGCAAAGTCCTCATCCTGGTGGCAAGAAGTCTTCATCCAGGCGATTTCTCCTATCTTCATCCAGGTGGCAAAGTCCTCATCTAGGCGGTGAGAAGTCTTCATCCAGGCGGCCTCTTCTATTTTAATCCAGGTGGCATCTTCTATCTTCATCCCGGCGGCGTGGAGCGGGTCCATCCTAAAGACATCCGGCGCAGAGCATCCTCTTCATATGGTAGCCGCCGTACACTGAATCTTCAATGCAAGGTACGTGATTCAAGATGGTGTCCCTTGCATTCCTATTGGCTGATTTGATTTTGGAAATTCAAATCAGCCAATAGTATGAGAGCTACTGAAATCCTATTGGCTGTTCAAATCAGTCAATAGGATGAGAGCTACTGAAATTCTATTGGCTGATTTGAAGATTCAATAAAATTTCAGTAGCTCTCATGCTATTGGCTGATTTGAATTTCCAAAATCAAATCAGCCAATTGGAATGCAAGGGACGCCATCTTGAATCGCGTAGCTTGCATTGAAGGTTCAGTGTACGCAAAAAATGGGTATTAGAATAGGAATAATGTTTATTATTTTGGATAATTTGTTTGTTATTTTGTGTAATATATTTTTTTTTGTTTTGGGGTGGATTTTTATTTTTAGATTAGGCCTTGGGCATTTCATAAAGGAGCTGAATGCCCTTTTAAGGGCAGGAAAAAAAGCTAAATGCCCTTTTAAGGGCAATGCCCATACAAATGCCCTTTTCTGGGCAATGGGTAGATTAGGTTTTACTTTATTTTTACTTTGTGGGTTTGTGGGGTGGGGGTTTGTATACTGTTAGGGGGTGTTTGTTTAGTTTTGTAGCAAAAAAAACTGTTAAGTTTAGGGCAATGCCCTACAAAAGGCCCTTTTAAGGGCCCACAAAAGGTACTTTTAAGGGCCCTTGGTATTTTATTCTAGATTAGGCTTTTTTATATTAGGGTGTTTTTTTATTTTTAGTAATTTTAGTGTTTGTTATTTTTTGTAATGTTAGGTTTTAGTGTAAGGCAGGTTAGGTTTTATTTCACAGGTAAATAACTATTTACTAACTAGTCTACCTAGTTAAAATAAATACAAACTTACCTGTGAAATAAAAATAAAACCTAAGCTAGCTACAATATAACTATTATATTGTAGCTACCTTAGGTTTTATTTCACAGGTAAGTATTTAGTTTTAAATTGGAATTATTTAGTTAATAATTGTAAGTTTAATTTAGCTTCTATTTCCCTTTCATTACTGTGATAGTTATAGTAATAATTCCCTTTTTTTATTATGTCCAGTCTGATTTCCAGTCTTGTTTTTATTTTTATGATTTTTATTGTAAAAACTTCCCTTATTTTGATTGGGGTTGTAGTTTCTCGGTTGATAGGACCTTTCCTGATGGCCATCATTTCTATCATAATTTTTATTTAGAATTTTATGTCCTATCCGTAAATCTTTAATATCTCCATTGGGTAAAAGGGGTACCAAATTTGTTTGGACATCAACATCTATTTCATTCTTATGTTGGTTACATTGTTCATTAGTACTTTTACTATTGTAAGGATATACCTGATTGGATGAAAAATCTTCCATGTCACGTCTTAGTTTTTTAATATTATTAAGCTCTAGGTCTTTAGAGAAATGACTCACTCTAGTCTGTATGTTATTGTTTACATTTTTCCGTTTATCTATTAGATGAAAGGGTTGTAGTTTTTCTGTTACTTTATCTATTTGTTCTGTTAAGATCTTTAATTTAGACTCTCTATATCAAATTAGTAATTTGATCCAAGATATTGAGCAGTTATGTAACGTTTGTTCCCATTCTGTCTGAAATTTGACCTCATCAAGGTCAAATGCTGGAAATTTAAAATTAGATATAATATCACGGATAATGTAATTATCTAGTAGAACTAGATCTTGCCATTCTTTGGCATTTTTTAATAGTAATTTTTCCAGCTCTCTAAATAATTCTAAGGGATCTTCTATATTTTCTATCCCACCAGATGTTCTCAATAAATCTAAATTACGAAATCTATTTACCCTACTAATATTATCCCCAAATTTCTGCTGGTTAGGAGGTACTTCCACAATGTCTTAATAATATATATATATGTATTTAGGAACCACCTATTAATATATCTGTCTCCAACAAAAAATAGACTGAAGCTTATGTATATAGGGATACAAGAAATAACCAAAGCAAAACAAATACTCAGCGCTATTTATCTAATGAGGGATTTAATATATATAATAATATAGTATATATATATATATACAAATAATACTTGCACTTGTGGGTTGCAAGAAAGACAGTGATTAAAGAAGCAGCATCCAGCTTGGAAAATAGCACTAGCGTTTTCATTGAGGCTGGCAGGACTAGTGCAGTCCCTGCTAATGGTTTTCTATACCCCCTGCTTGTTGCTTGGAGATTGTGGCTGAATACAGAATCACAAACAGAATGTGGTATATATTGCTGTACAGGTGCACATCAATTCATGTGTATGTGTTACATGTGCAATATAATTGTATATATACTACTACATAATAATATATCACATGTAACACATACACATTAATTGATGTGCACCTGTACAGCAATATATACTACATTCTCTTTGTGATTCTGTATTCAGCCACAATCTCCAAGCAACAAGCAGGGGCTATAGAAAACAATTGTATTTTCTTTGCAATTGTATGGGTGATTATTTATAAATAAAATAACCAAATTATCAGTACTAAAAAAAATATTACCATCAAAATTCATAATTGTTTTCTATAACCCCTGTTTGTGTATTCAGCCTCAATCTCCAAGCAACAAACAGGGGTTATAAAAAACAATTATGAATTTTGATGGTAATATTTTTACTGTGAAATAAAACCAAAAGCAGAAATAAAACCAAGATTAGAGCATTGTATAAATTCTAACAGCTAGATGTGTTGGCATACATTTGCAATGTAAACACATTTTATATTGCTATTCCAACTCCAAAAATAAATTTGATGTTGCCATTTCAATACCAAAACTAAATTTTAAATGCTATGTTGCTATTTCAACACCAACTCTAACAGCTAGATGTGTTGGCATACATTTGCAATGTAAAAGTTGAATAATTGAAAACAAAATTTATGTTGCTATTTCAACATCAAAAATAAAATTTTCAATTGCATGTTGTTATTTCAACACCAACCAATTCTAACAGCTAGATGTGTTGGCATACATTTGCAATGTAAACAAATTTTATGTTACTATTCCAACTCCAAAAATAAAATTGATGTTAAATTTACTATTTCAACACTAAAACTGAAATTTTAAATTGTATGTTGTGATTTCAACACCAACTCAAATGTATGCCAACACATCTAGCTGTTAGAGTTGGCTTTGAAATAACAACATACAATTGAAAATTTTATTTTTGGTGTTGAAATAGCAACATTTAATAATTATTTCTGGAGTTGAAATAGCAACTTAAAATTTGTTTACATTGCAAATGTATGCCAACACATCTAGCTGTTAGAGTTGGCTTTGAAATAACAACATACAATTGAAAATGTTATTTTTGGTGTTGAAATAGCAACATTTAATAATTATTTCTGGAGTTGAAATAGCAACTTAAAATTTGTTTACATTGCAAATGTATGCCAACACATATAGCTGCTAGAATTTATACAATGCTCTAATCTTGGTTTAATTTTGGCTTTTGGTTTTATTACTATTTTATTTCTGTCATATGTATAGCTATATTTAGGGATATGTGTATATATGGTAGTTGAGAGGGGCGGTGTCGCTCAAGTCCGCGGGGCGTCGTCGCTCAAGTCCGCGTTCGTACGACAGGAAGAATGATCCCCGCAGGGTTAAAAGAAGTCGGAAGTAGTATGTACGTATTGGAGCGGTGCCAGCCGGCAAAAAGGCTGAGCCAGCCAGAAAGACTGAAGGAAGAGTAGGCGGCACCCTGCACAACCAATCAACATAGCACACATAGTTGCCATGTCAATAGGTGTGCTAAGTACACAATATATTTTAAACGTGTGGCATGAATACTTTAAGATACCAGGTGTTAAACCAAACAACCTGGACTAATGGAGCTGTACTCATTTATAGGATACACATGTATATATTATTGATGTAAAGAAAAGTGTACACTTCAGTACATTATTTAGTATTTTATAATATTTCATATTATCTTGTTGAGAGCTATAAATGAGTACAGCTCCATTAGTCCAGGTTGTTTGTTTTAGATAGGAGCTTACCTGTGTCTGACGATAAGCCTGCTCCTAATAAACACTCTATTTCATCTACTCTGAAGACTCTGCATTCTTTTTCCTCATTTTATATGTTTGTTTTAACACCTGGTATCTTAAAGTTTACTTATTCATTTAAACAGTCACATTTATTATTGTGTATTATATTAATGTTTTTGTACTCATGCCACACGTTGAAAATATATTGTGTACTTAGCACACCTGTTGACATGGCAACTATGTGTGCTATGTTGATTGGTTGTGCAGGGTATAAATTATTTCCACATGTGAAGGAGATTATGCCTATGATTAAGTGCCGCAGGGCACGACACATGTAAGGTCTCCTCCTCCCCTATACATGTTTGCAACATGAGTGTTGATTTTTAACAAATTTTTGAATAAAGGAAGGATATATTTGTACTCTATACCCTTGAGTGCCGCCTACTCTTCATATATATATATATATATATATATATATATATATATATATATATATATATATATATATATATATATATATATATATATATATATATATATATATGTATATATATATATATATACTGTATATGTATGTATATATGTATGTATGTATGTATGTATATATATATATATATATATGTATGTATGTATCTATGTATGTATCTATGTATCTATGTATGTATGTATGTATGTATGTATATATATATATATATATATATATATATATACTGTATATGTATGCATGTATGTATGTATCTATGTATGTATGTATGTATCTATGTATGTATGTATGTATCTATGTATATATGTATGTATCTATGTATATATGTATCTATGTATATATGTATGTATCTATGTATCTATGTATATATGTATGTATGTATATATGTATCTATGTATGTATGTATCTATGTATGTATGTATGTATCTATGTATATATGTATATATGTATATATGTATGTATGTATCTATGTATATATGTATGTATGTATGTATGTATCTATGTATATATGTATGTATGTATGTATCTATGTAGCTATGTATCTATGTATATATGTATGTATGTATGTATCTATATATGTATGTATGTATCTATGTATCTATGTATATATATATATATATATATATATATATATATATATATATATATATATATGTATGTATGTATGTATCTATGTATGTATGTATGTATCTATGTATCTATATATCTATGTATGTATATATATACTGTATATGTATGTATATATGTATGTATGCATGTATGTATCTATGTATGTATATATATATATATATATATATATATATATATATATATATATATATATATATATATATATGTATGTATCTATGTATGAATGTATATATATATATATATATATATATGTATGTATGTATGTATGTATGTATGTATCTATCTATGTATGTATGAATGTATGTATATATGTATGTATGAATCTATGTATCTATCTATCTATCATCTATCTATCTATGTATCTATCTATCTATCTATCTATCTATCTATCTATCTATCTATCTATCTATCTATCTATCTATCTATCTATCTATATATATATATATATATATATATATATATATACTGTATATGTATGTATATATGTATGTATGTATATATATACTGTATATGTATATATGTATATATATATATATATATATATATATATATATATATACTGTATATGTATGTATGTATATATGTATGTATCTATGTATCTATGTATGTATCTATGTATCGATGTATGTATATATATACTGTATATGTAGGTATATATGTATGTATGTATATACTGTATATGTATATATGTATGTATGTATGTATATATATATATATATATATACTGTATATGTATATATGTATGTATGTATCTATGTATGTATATATATATATATACTGTATATGTATGTATGTATGTATGTATGTATGTATCTATGTATCTATGTATGTATCTATGTATCTATGTATGTATCTATGTATGTATATATATACTGTATTTGCACAAAAGGCAATCCCCAACCTTTACTCGATTGTGCAAAAAGAAGTAACCTTACCATGGGTCCCAGACCGCACGCCTTGTAATTCTCTGTCTGGGAAATTATATAACTATCAAATCTATCTATTTATTTATCAAATCTATCTAACTATCAATCGTATCTATCAAATGTATACTGCATCTATTGATCTATGTATTCTATGTATCTATCTATCAAATCTATCTATCTCGTGGCCGGACTGTTTTGTGACAGCCACTTGTGTTTCGGCCAAATGTCCGTCGGATAAATGTCCGTCGGCCAAATGGCTGTCGGCTAAAAGTTCGGACACGATTGCACGCGCAGTGCCCCAAATTTGAAGTAGGAGGACCGACCAAGCATCTTTTCCATCTCCCGGTTCCTAAAATCCATGCCATATACACGTCCCCTGGCGCAGCAACTGCATCTGGGAACCTTACCATGGGTCCCAGAGGCACGTCTTGTAATTCTCTGTCTGGGAAATTATATATCTATCAAATCTATCTATTTATCTATCAAATCTATCTATCTATCTATCGCATCTATCAAATGTGTATTGCATCTATTGATCTATCTATCTAATCTATGTATCTATGTATCTATCAAATCTATCTATCGTGGTTGTGCAAATGGACTGTTTGCGGTTGTTTGCGGTGCGTTAAACGGGGAGTTTGGTCTGTCACTGTGAAGCGGGCATAACCCTTACACTACCTGATCGATACAACATGATACCTGATGTTTTAAAGCACGTTATTCCAAACAATTTAGGAATGTTAGGTGATTTATGCCCTTTATGGCTTAAAAACAGACTCTGCATCAACTATGTAATTTTCTGTGGGAGTTTTGCCATGGATCCCCCTTCGGCATGCCACAGTCCAGGAGTTAGTCCCCTTGAAACAACTTTTCCATCACTATTGTGGCCAGAAAGAGTCCCTGTGGTTTTTAAAATTTGCCTGCCTATTGAAGTCAATGGCGGTTCGTGCAGTTCGCCCGTTCGCGAACAGTTGCGGAAGTTCGAGTCCGCCGTTCGTAAAGAGAAAATTTTAAGTTCGCAACATCACTAGTAGGAACGCCTGAAATGGCCACACACCATCCTGGCCTGCTTCAGGACGTCCTGTAAGCCTGGGTACTTATGCACAAAGCGTTATACGATCAGATTACACACATGTGCCATGCACTGCACATGTGTCAACTTGCCCGAATTCAATGCCGCCACCAAATTTCTTCCGTTGTCACTAAGCACTTTGCTGATCTCCAGTTGGTGCGGAGTCAGCCACTGATCGACCTGTGCATTCAGGGCGGACAGGAGTGCTGGTCTGGTGTGACTCTCTGCTTTCAGGCAAGTCAACCCCAAGACGGCGTGACACTGCCGTATCCGGGATGTGGAATAGTACCTGGGGAGCTGGGGGGGGTGCCGTTGATGTGGAGCAAGACGCAGCAGCAGAAGAGGAGTCAGCCGAGGAGGTTATGAAAGAGGATGGAGTAGGAGGAGTAGAGGAGGTGGCAGCAGGCCTGCCTGCAAGTTGTGGCGGTGTCACCAACTCCTCTGCAGAGCCACGCATTCCATGCCTGGCAGCCGTCAGCAGGTTTACCCAATGCGCAGTGTAGGTGATATACCTGCCCTGACCATGCTTTGCAGACCAGGTATCAGTGGTTATATGGACCCTTGCCCCAACACTGTGTGTCAGGCATGCCATAACTTGCAAAGAAATTTCGGCCGGGTACCTTCCACTGCGGTGTCCCAATAGCTACAAATTTTTTAAACGCCTCAGACTCCACCAGCTTGTATGGTAAAAGCTGGTGGGCTAAGAGTTCAGTCAAGCCAGCTGTCAGATGCCGGGCAAGGGGGTGACTTTGTGACATTGGCTTCTTACGCTCAAACATGTCCTTGACAGACACCTGACTGTGGGCAAATGAGCAGGAACTGCTCAAGGCAAGACACGGAGTGGCGGATGGTTGAGAGGGGGCAAGGAGGACAGCAGTGGTTGACGTGGCTGAAGATGCTGGACCAGGAGGAGTATCGCTGCTTTGAGTTTGTGTGCTGCTTGTACTCATGTGTTGATCCCATAGGCATTTTTGATGTGCGATCATGTGCCTTCGCAAAGCAGTTGCACCTAGGTGGGTGTTAGACTTCCCACAACTCAGTTTCTTTTGGCACATGTTACAAATGGCATCGCTGTTGTCAGAGGCAGACACACAAAAAAATGCCACACAGCTGAGCTCTGCAATGACGGCATTCTGGTGGTGGCAACAGCATGCTTTGATTGGCATGCTGTCTGGCTGACCCCGGGTGCCGATGCATGCTGTCTGACTGTGCCACTAGCTCCTTGCGACCTCCCCCTCCTTCCAACTTGTCTCCTCCTCCTCTCTGTCTCCCCATCTGAACTTTCCCCCTCTTCTTCTTCTCTTCTAGCGGGCACCCACGTGATATCCACGGATGCATCGTCATCATCAACCGCTTCACTTGTATCTGACAAGTCAACAAAGGAAGCAGCAGCGGGTACAACATCATCATCATCACACCGTACATCCATGTGTGTAATGCTGCCTGACTGAGACATATCCCTGTTATCTACATCCTCTGGCAATAATGGTTATGCATCACTATCACTCATTTCTTCCAACTGATGTGTAAATAACTCCTCTGACAGATCAAGTGAAGCAGCTGTGGTGCTAGTGTTGGTGGTGGTGGCAGGCGGTAGGTGGTAACTTGAGAGGTGCCCGAAGCTAAGCTGGAGGAGGATGGTGCGTCAAGGTTCAGAGCGGAAGCTGTAGAAGATTGGGTGTCCTGTGTTAGCCAGTCAACTATGTCCTCAGAAATGTTGGAGTTCGGGGTACGTGGCCTCTGAACACTAGGCATTATTCTAGGGCCAAAGGGAATCACAGCACCATGGACACGACGGCCCCTGCGGGGTGGCCTGCCTTTGCCTGTCATTTTTTTTTTTTTTTTTTTGTAGCCGTTGTCTCTCTCCCAAATACTATATAATTTTTATAGCCAAAAATAAAAAAAAGGGCTAGTATTGGGATTGAGATTGCAGCGCTTTACTTTATTAAATTTATTAATAGAAAAAAAAGAAAAAGGAAAGAAAAAAGAAAAGAGAGAAACAGAAGAAGAAAAAAAAAAAAGGGACAAATCTCTCCTCTCCTCTTCTCCTCCCCCATTAGTGCTCATTCATATTCCTTAAGCCCTATCTTTATTCAGGAATTCCTCCCAGTGGAAGCGTATCATCAGGAAGAAATCTTCCCTTTTAGATTTTAAGTATGAAAACTCTTCTAGTTCCAGTAACTCATTTACCCTGGGTATTAACATATTCTCATTTAATGCACCCTTCTTTTTCCAGTTCCGTGCTATAATGGATTTAGTACCATTTAGTATATATATTATAAGTTTCGCTTTAATTTTGCAAATGCTTTAATGGGTTTATTCATAAGGGCGCTATATATATCTAATTGCAAGGATTTATTTAGAATAAACTGGATGCATAGTAAAGTGCCTGACCATAGTCCTTGGATCAATGGGCAGTCCCACCATATATGCTTCATTGTCCCAACCATGCCGCATTGCCTCCAGCAGTTTTTGGAAGCATTTGGGTAAATACTATGGAGTCTAACTGGTGTAAGGTACCATCTGGTTAGTATTTTATAGTTAAGTTCTTGGATATTTGAAGATGCTGAAGTCTCAGCTGATTTTAAAAAGATTTGGTTCCACTCTGCATTTTCAAGGTGGTTACCAATCTCTTTTTCCCATTTATGTATATATATATGGTTTTTAGGTTTATCAATATCTGTTAAAAATTTATAACTACGAGAGATTATTCCCTTTAATGGTGTTCCTTTATGGCATATTTTTTCAAAAGTAGTTAACTCTCTTACTAAATCGCTTCTTGACGGATGTTTAGCTATAAAAAATTTTAATTGAAGATGTTTTAGCCATTTTGAGTATGACCCCCCTGCTATGTTTACAAGATTTTCCTTTGGTCTTACATTACCTTGTTCAAGGAAATTTACTAAAGGTGACATTTCTTGTATCTGTTTTGAGTTATAGAGTCTAGGGACTATACCTCCTTGAAATTCCGCATTAATATTTATTGGTAGTAATGGTGATGGAGAAGTTGATATATTGGGGCAAGTGGTCACTATCTTATCCCACTGAGTCACTATATGCTGGATCAGAGGGAAGTTCTCTGTGCCTGGGGGTCTGCTGTCTGCCGTTACCCAACATAAATTACTAATTGGTTGGTGTGCTATTAGATCTGTTTCTAGTGTTACCCATATTTTATTCTCTTTGTTTGTATGCCAATCTATTACTCTCTGTAATACTATTGCTTTATAATAATTTTTAATATTTGGTACCCCCAAACCTCCTTTTTTTTTTGGTGTATATAGCGTGGAGATGTTAATTCTAGGTTTTTTCCCATTCCAAATAAAAGCATTGATCATCTTCTGGAGGTCAATGCAGTAATTTTTAGGTAAAGCAATAGGAACTGTCTGGAGAATATATAGAATACGGGGGAGAATATTCATTTTTATTGTATGTATACGACCAAACCAAGAAAGTGTTTTTTTTTCCATTGAGTAAGGTCTTGCTGAATATTTTCTGCTATTTTCACATAGTTTTCTGTATAAAGGCCTGCAGTATCTGACGTTAAGTGAACACCTAAATATTTAAGCGAAGATTCTTTCCAGGAAAATGGATTTTGTTGTTTACATACCTGAATGGTCGATACAGGTGTTGAGGTAAATAATGCCTCTGATTTATTTTTATTTATCAAAAAATTTGAGTGTTTTCCAAACTCCTGGAAAGTCTCTTCTAAGGCACTGATTGAGTCTACTGGGTTAGTCAAGGTTAATAGAACATCATCAGCGTAGAGTGATATCTTGTATTCCTTATTCCCTATATTCAGCCCTCTGATTTTGTTGTTGGAGCGTATTCTAGCGGCTAAAATTTCCATAGATATTACAAAAAGTATGGGCGATAGGGGGCAACCCTGTCTCGTACCATTGGTTATATTAAATGGGTCTGAGATCATGCCATTCGCCCTCACCCTTGCCGTAGGACAGGTATATAAGTGGAATATTTGCTGAATAATTTTTTCTCCAAATCCAAACCTCTTAAGTGCTTGCTGGAGAAATGACCAGTCCAGCCGGTCAAACGCTTTTTCAGCGTCCATTGAGATTGTTATTAGAGGGATCTTTTTTAGTTTGGCATATTTAATTAAATGTAGTGTTCTAATAGTGTTGTCCCGTGCTTCTCTACCAGGGACGAATCCCACCTGATCTGTATTTATGATATAAGGGAGAAACTTATTTATTCTATTTGAAATAATTTTGGAGAAAATTTTTATATCATTATTAAGTAACGAAATTGGTCTAAAATGTTTTGTACTATTGGGTTCTTTCCCTGGTTTAGGAAGCACTACTATTCTAGCTTCTAGCATTTCTTTTAAGAAGGATGAGTTTTTATTGAATGAATTGAATAATCTAAGTAACTTAGGTGCAAGAGACTCTATATAAGTTTTATAGTATGTTGTATTAAAGCCATTGGGGCCCGGGCTCTTACCAGATGGTAGGTCCTTTATAGTCTGAATGACCTCCTGTAATGTGAATGGCTCATCTAATGTCGATCTTTGTGCGTCAGTAAGGGTGGGTATTTCTGTTTCTTTTATGTATGTCAGTTTATCAGATTCCGCATTTTGAGAGAAGGGGTTAGGGTCTAAGTTATATAATTGCTGGTAATAATTTTTAAATTCTCTGACTATATCCTGACTCCCCACAATGTGATTCCCTTGTGCATCCTGTAATTTTGGGATATGGGATTGCAATCTTTTTTTTTTTTAAAGCTCTTGCCAGCAGTTTTCCAGCCTTGTTGCCTCCATTGAAAAAGATTTTTTTTTGTGCTAGTGCCCTTCGTTGGGCCCCTTTATTCAAGAAGGCTCTAAGGTTGGTACGGGCCTCTTTAAGCTGGGTAGATACGGTCACATTGTGGGGGTCTTTTTTATGTGTTTGTTCGATCTTTTGCAGTGTGCTGATAAGTGACAGGTATGTTCTGTTCAATTTTTTATTTAATCTGGCCTTATGTTTGATAAATTCCCCCCGTATTACCTGCTTGTGTGCTTCCCACCAGATAGCGGGTGAGGTGTCCCCCCATTGGTTATAACAGAAATACATATCTATTGTTTCTTGGATAGCGGTCTTAATTTGTAGATCATCCAGTAGATGATCTTCTAATCTCCATTGGTATGGAGTTATTGGCGTCTCTGGCCATTTAATACTTACTGAAATAAGTGAGTGATCTGACCATGCTATGTTATGTATTTTTGTTTCCTGAGTTAAAAAGTAACTATTTTGATCAATAAAAAAATAATCAATGCGTGAGTATGATTTTTGAGGGGCTGAATAATACGTATAATCCTTTGTTGTGGGGTGTTGTGTTCTCCAACTATCTATAAGTGATAAAGAAAGTAAATTTGTTTTAACAGATCTAATTACATGTTTAGATATGTTACTCTTTTGTTTTGAGCAGTCCAACATCGGTTCGAATGTGAGATTAAAGTCTCCACCCAGTATTAATGTGCCTTTCATATTTTCTAATATAAGGTTGGTAATTCGTTTAAAAAAAGCTTTTTGTCCTGTATTAGGTGCATATAGATTGACTATTGTAACGGGTCTATTGTATAATAGGCCCACCAGACACAGAAATCTACCCTCTAGGTCTTTTTCCAAATGCAAAAGTTGAAAGGGGGTATCTTTCTGAATTATTATACATACTCCATTACGTTTCTGAGTATTTGAGCTATGGTAAATAGTAGGATAAAATCTATTGGTGAATTTAGGTTCGTTATTATGTATGAAATGGGATTCCTGGATAAAGACGATGTCTCCCTTTTCTTTATGAAAACTGTGTAGTGCTATTTGCCTTTTATGGGGTGCATTGAGGCCCTTCGCATTTTGAGATAAAAATTTTATTTGTTTAGTATCCATTATATTATACTTGAGAAAAGCCGGCCTATGAATGAGTCATCCACCATTTGGGATAGGCACATTTCCACAAGAGGGAGGAAAAACTCCCAGAAAACAGGGGATAAAGGAGAGAGGGAGAGGAGAAGATAGGAAGAAGGGGAGGGGAAGATGGAGAAGAAAAAAAAAAAAAAAAAAAAAAGAAAAAAAAAAAAAAAAAAAAAAAAAAAAGGGAAAAAGAAAAAAAGAAAATTGTCGTACACAGACCAAAGTAGAGCATCCATGTACCTCCTAAGCAGCTCTACAACAAGAGTAGATAGGATAAAAATTATTCTGTTACCCTTCTCCTCTGCGAGAGAGGGGTGAGAGGATAGAGAGGAGAAAAAAAAAAAAAAAATTCCATTACGAGGGACTTCCACCTCTATTATATACCTTCAGTAAAAACTTTAATCAAAGAGGGGAGAAAAAAAAAAAAAAAAAAAAAAAAAAGAACACATACTTTTATATCTCTTCATTAAATGTATAGTGCAAGCATTTTATGCAAAAGTGATTAATAACACTTCTATATATTTTCTTAGTTATTTACTATTATTAAAAATAAATATTACTATTTTGTGCTCTATTGTGCGCCTTTAGTGCAGTTATTATTCCAACTTTATGTAGGAATGGAGTGAAGGTGAGGATTTAATACGGCCATGTATAAATTGCCTAACTGTGTGTTTTCCAACTGGTAATATAACCAATAATTCTTCTATTTGTGTTTAAATTATAGCCATGTGCTTCTCAAACTATACTATAACTAATAGTCCTTTTATTTGTGATTGTATATATAAAAAAAAAAAAAATAAATAAATAAAAAAAAAAATTTAAAGTTGTGACCTTATATAAACAATCTTAACCATTTATTTTACCTATTGTGCTATCGTCAATAATCTTACTATTTATAATTGTGATAAAAATCCTTTCTATATTATTCTCCCTTTTTATTTCCTCTATCTTTCCTCTCAGTTCCCTACTCCTTCTACCATTCCCCTCACTTGTTCCTTTCTCTTCACTATCTTCCTTTTCTCCCCTCCTTTTTCTATCTATTTATGTGTCACTTTGGCCCATTGTGAGCTTTGCAGTTGTAAGGGGGCTTTTGATTGTTTTGATTGCTGGGCTGAGTTAGATTTAGGGCTTTCTTGATTTTCTGCCTGGGTAGGGTGGGGTGGAGGGTCTATCCCTAGCGTGGTACAAAATGTGTTTATATCATCCATTGTTCTGAGGATCGCTGTTTTCCCGTTTATTGTTGCTCTTAAGTCAAATGGAAATCCCCATCTGTAAGCGATATTCAGTTGTCGAAGATGTGTAGTCAGGTGTCTCAGTTCTCTTCTCTTCTGCAATGTTCTTGGGCTTAAGTCTGTAAAGATCTGTATACTCTGTCCATCGTATATTATGTTTTGTTGTCTTCTTGCCCTTTGCAATATAAGGTCTTTATCCTTGAAGTGTGCAAACTTAATAATTATGTCCCTCGGTGGTTCCCCCGCTCTGGGTTTAGGTCTAAGGGCCCTGTGGCTTCTTTCGAGGGTCCTAGTGGCATAATTATTAGTATCTGTGAAATGGTTAAAGAATTGGAGGAGATATTCTTCCAGGTCTTCATTTGTTACATTCTCTGTGATCCCTCTTATTCGCAAATTGAGCCTTCTATGTCTATTTTCCATGTCTTCTATTTGGTTCTGCTGAGTAATAAGTACTTCCCCTTGTTGACGTATTTGGATCGTTAGGGTGTCAATAGTATTAGTGTATAATATATTATCTTCTTCCAATTGTGCCACTCTATTGCCAATCTCAGAAACATCTTTTTTAACAGCTAAAAGCTCCGTTTTAATACATTGTTTAATCTGGGCAATTTCATCCAGAAGAGTCTGGATGTCTTTTTTGCTCGGTAGATTCTGTAAATCTGCCTTTGTTACAGGAGACATGTTTGTTTCTATTAGGCACTGTGTAATTTTAGAGGGAGATTGATCTTCTGAGTTACTTATGAGAGATGTGTCTGTTGCTTTGAAATATTTATCTACTTTTGATGCTTGTGGTGTAGTTGTTTTATTTATTTTCTCTTGTTTGTTTCCTTTTCTGGAAGCCATGTTGGTGGGTCTTTTTTTTTTTTTTTTTTTCCCTTCTTTCCTCCTCCTCCTCCCTTCTTCCCACGTTCTCTCTCCTCTTCTCCTTTTCCTCCTTCTCTCATACCTCCCTCTCTCCTTCCTCTCTTCTCCCCTTTCTGGGAAGGGATTGGTTAAATCTTATCCCTTTTAATTTAGCATTCACTTTATGATTTTATACTCTTTGACCATATATTCTTCTGTATCATATAAATTTAAAGGGTTACCATCTTTTTATTACTGGTTTACCTTTATATATTTGTAGCTGTAGATTTTTTTTTTTTTTTTTTTTTTTCTTTACTGCACTACCCCAGATCCGCCCAAACTATGTGGGTTTGATTATATATTTAAGGGAGAGCAGTGGGGGGTTTTGCCTTGTAGTTTAAATTTTATTTCTCTGTTATATAATGTGTATCCGGGGGTACATTTGTATTCTCTTTACACAGGTAGCCCCTTTTAATTTTCCCTTTTGTTCCTCCTTCTTCCCCTTTTCCACTTACTCTTCCCTTTTATTTTCCTCCTTTACTTTATTTTTCTGCTGGATTTTAGACCCCTCTCCACCACCACTCTTATCCCGTGCTTCTCACCTCTGTGCTGCTGTTTTATGATATGCCAGTTCTTACTCCGACTATCTGTGCTGTTATATGAGGACCGTTTAGACGTTGGCGTTCCTTTCCACTACAGGGTCCTTCTCCCCTCTCTTATTGCTCTGCCCTCTCACGCTCCGCCAGCAGCTATCGTTAACCCCCTCCTCTGTGCCGAGAGATTCCGTTCCGTGCAGGACCGGAGCAGCCGTACCTCACCGGGCGGTATACCCGTTTACAGCTGATCCGCACCTGTTTCTCCCAGCTACTCGCGCTCTCAGGAACAGTCACTCTCCACACTCTACCGGGCTGCGCGCTCCGGCTCCGGCCAGCTGCTGCCACACAATGCTCTCTCTGTGCTTGAGGCGCGCCGCGTCACAGCGTGCCGTAGCTCCTCCAGCCCTTTGACCTATGCGTCTATCTTCAGCTGTCTCTCGGCCTGCTTCTTAATTCTGCTTATTGAAGAGGGGGATTACGGAACAAGGTAAGTGAGTTTAGTTCATTCTGTTTTCCTCCCCTCCTCTCTCGCTCGGGGCCTGGGTAATTATTTTAGCTGCTCCTAGGGGGTATTCTTAGCTGGAGCTCCTAGCACTTGCGGCCATGTTTGCTCTCGGCCGGCTCCGCCCCCCCTACCTTATCTTTTCTATAACCCACTGGGACTGCCTGTCATTTTTTTTTCGATTAGTGATACTATGCGTGCAAGCTACTGTGACAACAGATATGAGTGGCACTGTGCACTGGCAGAAGTTGGCAGTGTAGACGCTGTAGGCCTGACACACACGCTTGCAGACAACTAACTGCTATTCAATCTATTACAGTCAAAATTGTATTTTTTTTTTTAAATGTACACTACTGTTACACCAGATATGAGTTGCACTGGGTGACACTGTGCCCTGGCAGGCAGGCACTGAAACTCACACGTGTGAAGGAAACTGACTGCTATTATTTAACACAGTCAAAAAAATGTTTTTTTTTATTTAAATCTACACTACTGTTACACCAGATATGAGTTGCACTGGGGTGACACTGTGCCCTGGCAGGCAGGCACTGAAACTCACACGTGTGAAGGAAACTGACTGCTATTATTTAACACAGTCAAAAAAGTGTTGTTTTTTTTTAAATCTATACTACTGTTACACCAGATATGAGTTGCACTGGGGTGACACTTTGCCCTGGCAGGCAGGCACTGAAACGCACACGTGTGAAGGAAACTGACTGCTATTATTTAACACAGTCAAAAAAGTGTTTTTTTTATTTAAATCTATACTACTGTTACACCAGATATGAGTTGCACTGGGGTGACACTGTGCCCTGGCAGGCAGGCACTTAAACGCACACGTGTGAAGGAAACTGACTGCTATTATTTAACACAGTCAAAAAAGTGTTGTTTTTTTAAATCTACACTACTGTTACACCAGATATGAGTTGCACTGGGGTGACACTGTGCCCTGGCAGGCAGGCACTGAAACGCAAACGTGTGAAGGAAACTGACAGCTATTATTTAACACAGTCAAAAAAGTTTTTTTTTTTTTAAATCTACACTACTGTTACACCAGATATGAGTTGCACTGGGTTTACACTGTGCCCTGGCAGGCAGGCACTGAAACGCACACGTGTGAAGGAAACTGACTGCTATTATTTAACACAGTCAAAAAAGTGTTGTTTTTTTAAAAGTACACTACTGTTACACCACATATGAGTTGCACTGGGGTGACACTGTGCCCTGGCAGGCAGGCACTGAAACGCACACGTGTGAAGGAAACTGACTGCTATTATTTAACACAGTCAAAAAAGTGTTTTTTTTTTTTTTTTTTAAATCTACACTACTGTTACACCAGATATGAGTTGCACTGGGGTGACACTGTGCCATGGCAGGCAGGCACTTAAACGCACACGTGTGAAGGAAACTGACTGCTATTATTTAACACAGTCAAAAAAGTGTTGTTTTTTTTTTTTTAAATCTACACTACTGTTACACCAGATATGAGTTTCACTTGGGTGACACTGTGCCCTGGCAGGCAGGCACTGAAACGCACAGGTGTGAAGGAAACTGACTGCTATTATTTAACACAGTCAAAAAAGTGTTGTTGTTTTTTTTTAAATCTGCACTACTGTTACACCAGATATGAGTTGCACTGGGGTGACACTGTGCCCTGGCAGGCACTTAAACGCACACGTGTGAAGGAAACTGACTGCTATTATTTAACACAGTCAAAAAAGTTTTTTTTTTTTTTAAATGTACACTACTGTTACACCAGATATGAGTGGTGGCACTGGGCAAGTGGGCACAGTATACGCTGTGAGCCTTACACACACGCTGGCAGGCAGGCAACTGCAATTTGATTACACAGGAAAAAAAAAAATAAATCAGACTGATGTTCTAGCCCTAAAAAGGGCTTTTTGGGGTGCTGTCCTTACAGCAGAGATCAGATGAGTCCTTCAGGACTGTAGTGGACACTGAATACACTAGCCTAGCTATCGATTTCCCTATTAAATCAGCAGCAGCTACACTGTCCCTCCTCTCACTAAGAATGCAGCTTCCGAATGAATCTAAAATGGATGCTGTCCAGGAGGTAGGAGGGTCTGGGAGGGAGGGTCTGCTACTGATTGGCTGGAATGTGTCTGCTGACTGTGAGGTACAGGGTCAAAGTATTTACTGAATGATGACCAATAGGGGGCGGATCGAACATCGCATATGTTCGCCCGCTGCGGTGAACGCGAACAAGCTATGTTCGCCGGGAACTATTTGCTGGCGAACTATTCGCGACATCACTATATATATATATATATATATATATATATACACACACACATATATTATATATAAATATACAAATATATAAATATATATAAAGATATATAACCCCATTGGAAAGTCTGTTCACATAATAACAACACTTTATTTGAATACAGCATTGCAATGCCTGGTCAGTGTGCAATCATTGTGTGACAGTAATTTTCAAGGGACACAAAACAACATTATTGCTCTGCAAAGTGACTCTCTGTGCTTTATGCTGCTCTGATATAAGTTACAATGCACAGCCACTCTATGAAGATGACACAGAACTCTATGATAGATGACACAGAACTCTATGATAGATGACACAGAACTCTATGATAGATGACACAGAACTCTATGCTAGATGACACAGACATTTCTCAGGGTAAAACTGTACACACAAACACATAGATAAACACATACATACACACAAACACACACACACAAATACATACACACAAACACCCACGCATACATACAAACACACTCATAAATATATACACAAATACACACAAACACCCGCGCATACAAACACACACATACTCATAGACACGAATACACAAACATACATACACATATAAACCCATACACACTAACATACATACACACAAACACACACACACAAATACATACACACAAACACCCACGCATACATACACACACACTCATAAATATATACACAAATACACACAAACACCCGCGCATACAAACACACACATACTCATAGACACGAATACACAAACATACATACACATATAAACCCATACACACTAACATACATACACATATAAACCCATACACACTAACATACATACACATATAAACCCATACACACTAACACATATACACACACGCACACTAAAAACACACCACACACACTATGTTATGTATAGAGTGCACTAAATACTCTTAGTTTTTGCTATATCTTCAAAGTATATTTATAATCCCATATGAAGCTATGTGATGCCATGGAAATATTTGTCATACTTACTTATGTTTCAGATACTGCACAGTTACAATAATACCATTCTGCTCTTTATATGGTAATACAAATGAGACACCAATGGATTATATTCTAAGCATGATTATTATAGTCACATCCCTAATAAATAAAAAGTGCACTATTGGGCACCTGCAAGGAATAGAATTATGCCACATACTGGGAAATATGTACAAATATAATGGGATTTTATTTATTTATTATCATTTCTATGGCAATGGATGATAATAGAAGCATGATAATTGTGGTGACATTAGAATAAATGTGAGTATTCCAGTCCACCTTTTCCTTCTCACCTGAGAATTCTTGCTCGGTCTTGTCACTCCCCTATTTAAGTAATCAATGCACCTTAAACAGGTGCTTAGTTATTGTGCTTTCAAGCTGTAGCTACGCCTGTCCTGTGTCTACTTAGACTCAGAACCTAATTTGGATTTACTTGAACTAAACTAACTCCTGGAATTTCCCTAAATACTTCTGCTTATTTATATACCTCTGTGGACTTTCCTACAAACACTCGCAGCTGAGCTGTGTAAGGATTGAGCTTCCTAGCCGCAGTTTGCTTTGACCTACGGTTCCCCTAGTAATAAGGATCAAGTATCTGCTTCTCACCTTCTTGCAGGAAGACTCTTCTGTGGAAGGCAAATTCACCTATCACCGCCTCCACAACCGGGAAGCACAGAGGTTTTCGGCTGAAGTGTTCCGGTCACGGAACTTAGACACGCCCCCCTGAACCGTACTCACAGCTCATTCGTAAGTGGCTCACACACCCTCACCTCTACTGCCGCAGCCTGGAAAGGAGCTGTCACTTATTGCCTTCTGCGCATAGTTGCTCTAACACCAACAAAGGTCGAAGTCATATGCGGTCTCATCTGCTCCTCCTCCGCTACTGCTCACAGTATTTTCAGCCTCTCATTCCCTCCGGCATATTAAAAGCAAAAACTAGTAAGGTGATTACATATGAGCTGCTGCTCCTAGCTGTGTATATAATAGCATCTACATCTGCAAGCTGTTTACCATAACCGGATACTCTCACTAAATAAATATCAACTCTCTGCTCTTCAAGGTGTTTCTCTGTAACCCTATTGATATCAGCATACTTACATATGCTCACTCTCCAGAATTGCTGCTTAGTATTAACTTGCAACCTTTAAGTAAATAGTTGCAAAACACAATCCATATTTTGTCTATCAAATTCACTGAAGTAACACTGGGCTATTACAAGTATTAGTTCAGCGTCAGAAGTGATACATCCTCTCAAATAGCATTTAAAGTTTGCAGTTGTGATCCTAACAGTAACCACTTGTGACATATTGTAACAATAAATATATAAAAAGTGCATTACTGGTGCACATTATAGAATCAGGCTTATTATTGTGCTGTGTCTCCTAACTAAAATGTCATTCTTAGGCTACTGTGTAATGTGAAATTTCCCATGGCATACCTAAATAGCTGTGGTAGCCTCAGGATGTCCGACGATGACACAACACACAGAGTCACTGATTGCTGTCACTATGTGTCCCAGGCCTCTATCTACTAGTAATCCTGGTAGTGCTGTGACAGACTGGCAGTGCATGGGTTTGGCCAAGGTTTTAATTTAATTTTATAATCTTTATTATTTTATTATGTTTCTTCTATTTAATACTGCAGCAGCGCAGCGTCAGTGAGATCAAGACACTAAGAGTGCTTAAAGGGACAGTGAACCCACAATTTTTCTTTCATGATTCAGATAGAGCATGCAATTTTTATCAACGTTCTCATTTACCCCTAATATCAATTTTTCTTCGTTCTCTTGCTATCTTTATTTGAAAACCATGAATGTAAATCTTAGCAGCCAGCCCATTTTAGGTTCAGCACCATGGATAGCGCTTGCTTATTGGAGGCTGACATTTACCCACCAATAAGCCCTCAAGGCAGAACATACAGAGATGTCATCATGTCTGCAGAAAGAACAGGACACATGTAGGAACTGTTATCGCTTTAACTTTGCAGCACTGCTCCACATTAGGCTGTACTTTTCAAAAAGAGCTGTGCTCTGGCTGCATTGTGTAAGTTTTCCTTAACACGGTGCATTCAGAGCAAAGTGCTGTTTGAAGTGAACAGTCAAATATGCAGTAGTCCTGCAAAGCAGCAGTGCATTAATAGTTGATTGGCTCTCAGGGATTATTGTCAAACCCGCACCCCTAGCCTTTCCCAGTCTACAAAGCTGTTTTTTTCTGAATGTAATATGTTGGTATGAGCAATGCACCTTTTTTATTGCTACATTTCTATGTTAGACAAAGAGAAAAGGAAACAAATTTATTCAAGAGACATTTTAAAATTTCTTTTTTTGTCTGCAGCTAATTTGCAATGCAATTTTTAACTACTACAATATTTTCTAAAACTTTAAAAATGGCTTTATTCTCCAGTTAACCAACACATTGCAATTGTTCTGGTGCTTTAGTATAACTGCCTAATTTAAAATTGAATTTTAGTTAAAAATGACCTGCAGAAACATTTCACTAAAAAAATTCTCATCGCAGAAAGTGAAAAAAAGTTCTGCCTCTGGGCAGTAAGCAAGCATAACCCAGGTTCTCAACCAAAAATGTTCCGGCTCCTATGCATCACATTCCTGCTTTTTAAATAAAGATAGCACAAGAACAAAGAAGCATTGATAATAGGAGTAAATTAGAAAGTTGATTAAAATTGCATGTGCTATTTCAATGATTAAAGAAAACATTTGTGTTTAGTGTCCCTTTAATGTTCCTGCACTATTCCTGATTCCTCATGTGTGTCAGCACTACTCCCCAGCCGCACTGACACACATGAGGAATCAGGAATAGTGCAGGAACCTAAGCACACTGTCAGGAAACATTATGCATTTTATACAGTGGTGCTAAACTGGCCCCGGGGCTGTTTCTAGAGGTGGGCAGTTCATAGCTGCTAGGCTGCCTGTGCCTGGGGCGCTATGGCCACACAACATTTGAACAGCAGAAGTTCCTAAGCAGAGGCAGCTAATACACAGGCTGCAGTGGCTGCTGCTAACTTCTCATGCACATCTTGCAGCATTCCGCTCCACATGGTGATGCAGCTACTGCCTTGTTTTACTGCCATGAGAGATTAACAATTCAGTAGCGTGCTGCTGCTTAAATGTTGTTGTCCTGCAGGCTAGCGTGATGCTACAGCTCCCCTCCTCTTAATTGCCCCCTCCAACATCTCACTGGCAGATCCAAGTGTGTGTGTGTGTGGGGGGGGGGGCAACATGGCAAATGTCCTCTTTCTCCTAAAGAGGCAGTTTTGGAGAAATTCCCCCCCTGCTGTTTAATATGTGGAACTGTGCGGTGTAATGCATTTATTCCTTAATTAGGCAGAAGCAACATGATCTGCCCCCCACATAGCTGCTAAACCACTACCGGGGCTAACATTTACTAGGAGGAGGCAGGTGGTCAGAGTTCCCTCCCCAGCCTTACAAGCTAGGAGCAAGGTACTGATTCTGCTGAATGACAGCCTGCATAGGGGGACAGTCTGGAGTCCATGGAAACGGGAGTCATTTTCTGTAAGTTTTCAGAGAAAGTATAATTTTGTATACACCTGCTTGTATTTGCATAGTGTAATGTGTAATTAAAGTGTAAATAATGTTTATAATGCATGGTGTTAGGGAAAAATATTTTAATTGTGTATATATTTTTCTTATGTGTTATAATGGGCTGACTATAGCAGTTACATTTACTTGTCAGTTCAGCTTTTTCTGTTGTGCATGCAAAATAAGTCTTTTCAGCTATAGTAACAACACCCAAAGGCCCCAAGTTATCAAGGTCTGGCGGACCTGATCCGACACTATGGATCAGGTCCGCCAGACCTCGCTGAATATGGCGAGAAATACGCTCACCGTATTCAGCATTGCACCAGCAGCTCACAAGAGCTGCTGGTGCAACGCTGCCCCCTGCTGACTCGCGGCCAATGGGCCGCCAGCAGGGGGGTGTCAATCAACCCGATCGTACTCAATCAGGTTGATTTCCGGCGATGTGTGTCCGCCTGCTCAGAGCAGGCGGACAAGTTATGGAGCAGCGGTCTTTGTGACCGCTGCTTCATAACTGCTGTTTCTGGTGAGCCTGCAGGCTCGCCACAAACATGGGGCATCAAGCTCCAATCGGAGCTTGATAAATATGCCCCAAAGTCTGTATGGACAAGATAAGAAGAAGACCATGAGGTGCTTACATGTGAAGATTCTTGGTTGGTTCAGAAGCACAGCACATGGGCTATAAAAGAGACACTGTTCTTATCTGAGGCTGCGCGCCACACTTTGTATTACTATGTAAAATGACCTGTTGTCATTTTGTTGTAATCCTGTTTAATTGTACAATTATATATTTTTTTAATTTGGTCTAGCTGTCTTACGTTGATTTGTTCTTCAACAATTTGGTGCCGAAACCAGGGAGTTTGAAAGCGATTGTGGACGGAACCAGGACTGGAACCTGAGGACAGGAGACCACTGGCGCCAACAGGTGAGAACCTTTGTTTCTCAAATTGCTCTCCTATCCTCTGATTCCTAAACCCTCTGTCCTGTCGTGAGTACAAACTCCCAAGAACCTAAGACAGATGTTTTTATGTTTTATGTTTTAACATCTTTTGTTATGAATGTGTGAGTGTAAGAGGTCCTTCACGGCTTGTGAATGTACTGCTCCAAGACGCCCCTCTGCGGAGAAAGCAAGTGGGAGCAGTAGTGTGTTAAGTAAGAGGACCCTACTGTCCTCAGAGACAAATGTTTCTCTTTTCTGTGTTTGTTAAGTAAACTGTTACTAAAATTGTCTGCACAGCAAAGGGACAACAAAAGGTTAAGTGTGGGTTGGTGCAGAATTTCTTACTAGTCTGCCTTGGTCTATCAGTACAAAGTCTCTGGGTACCCCCTGTGCTCGGCCTTTGGACATCGTTGATTAAGTTCATCTTCAGTCCACTGCTGCTATTGGGTACAGTGCTATTACCAGAGAACAAGGGAGAATTCTGATCTTTGATCACCTCTTGGCTTTGTTTCTGAAAACCTTGGACACACTGGTTTGAGCTTGCACACTCCTATAGTGAAGGGTGCATCCCTGAGCTGTAGCAGACTTGTCTCTAATGATAGATAAAACTGTTGATGTAAGTCCCCTAGCATGGTTTGATTTTGATGATATAAGAGGCCAAGTACTTTTTTGTCTCCCTACTGTTTATTATTTGGGTTTGTTGGAAAATTTGGAGGGATCAGAAGCGGGGATTTTTAGTATGGAATTTTTAATGTGGGATTTTTAGTGTGGGACTTTCCCTGACAGCCACAGTACTGCTAAGAGTCGAGAGAGAAGGGTAAGTCCCCTCCATCATAACAGGGTTATGGAAAACGATTTTTAGCAAGGGTGACGTGGCGTCATCCTTAAGCAATGGACGTCCAAAATTTCCTCGATAGCCCACAGTAGGAAATGTATAAAGAATATAGTATGTGGGTCAGCCGGCATCTGCCTGAATGGTGCAAGCTGACTAAGGGAATGGATGTTGGGATTCCCAAAGGGGGAACCTTTGAATTATTCCACTGGGAAAATCTCTATAAAAATAACTGTAGAATCCTATTAGAAACAGCCCAATGTATTTGTTACTATAGAAGACAAAGTATGTTTAGAATCCAGTCTCTTTGATATGTGCTGCAGCTGCTGTACTGGGCAGGGGCTTTCAACCCCCCTCCCTCCAGCACAGAGCAGGACCATTTTTTTTGTTTTTTTTTAAACCCTTTTTGTCCTAGACTTTATTTGCTGCTAGAAAAAATTTGTTCAACTGAATTAAATGTAAGATTATGTATGTTTTGCACACACACATATTCAAGTCTTCCATTAAAAGACATGAGTGTATGCTATGCTTGGGGGCATTTAGGGGCTTTACATCCCTGCTTGGTATTTAAATGGGTTAACTGGAGTTTTAAAAGGCTAGCACTACTGTGACTTGCATAAGTGACACTGCAATAGCCATGCCTTGTCCCTTTGTACATTATGGTCCTAGTGATATCTTTGCAGTATAATTAATATAAATTATAATATACACAAGATTCTAGTAGTGAATCTTTAAGAGGTCTTATTTGCTAGTTACTTTATTGGTAATTTCACTTTTACTACCCTCAAGTATTTTCACAACTAATTGACCACTAGCACTTACCCCCCCTGGAAGTTATTTGGTCACTAATGGTAGCCCTTGCATTTATAAGGTTAGATATTTGGTTGTGGGTCTGATTGTATGTGGGCACTGGCACTTGGCTGTCTATTGCCATTTGTGACTGCATGCCAAGGCAATGTGGACTATGTGCCCTAGTCCTAGGGTTGTGTGTAGAATCTGTGTGCCAGTTTGTCAGTGAGTATATTTGTAAGTGTATTTGATAGTAAATACATGTGTGAGAGTGTGAATATTTGTCACAGTGTGTATATATATGTATGTATATGTATGCGCTGTATATGTGTGTATGTAGGTATAGATGTGTGTGTGTATGTGTGTATATATATATATATATATATATATATTCTTTTATATATATATATATATATATATATATATATATATATATATATATATATATATTATTTATATATATATATATATATATATATATATATATATATATAAAAAAGAATATATATATATGTGTGTGTGTGAAAACCAAAAGTTTTTCTAGGTAGGTTTGGGAGGAGGAATGCATTACTGGCAGCTAGCTGTTGATTGTAGGCTGCACATAAGTGGCCCTTTTCTTTGGTTCACCTGATGTGTTCAGCTGACTACCAGTGGTGCCTTGCTGATCCTTTAATAAAGTGAATAATGATAATTTGCTAATAGACATGACATGGAAAATTGTTTACAACTGCATGCTCTAAGTAATAAAAGGAAATTGTTGGGTTTTAGTATTGCGGGGAAAAATTATTAGTGCCCCCAGTTTTGACTGTAGTATCTTATGTGCCCAATACCACCTCATGGCAAGATGTATATGCCCCAAGGGGAGGTAACCTTGATGACTAAGGTATGGGAAAAATGCTCACTGCCACATTGGTGTCGTGACTGAATAAAGGTTTCCGCCCATTCTGATTGGTGAGATAAATCAGTCCCAGCACTAATGAGCTTAGCGAGCTCAATACAAAGGAACATAGAGGAAGTAGAGAAAAAGAAAGCACAAAGGGTAATGCCAGTGAGTGCTCCTGGGGAACCCCAATAGAAACAGTTTAGAGTAACAAATAAGGGGGGAACACAGAAAAGCTAAATATTATAACTGTTGGAGAGTAATTGACAGGCTGGGCTTCCAGTGCTACCAATCATGCCTGAGAGCAGAGGGGGTGATGCCTTTGTTGGCTTGACCCTCTCTGACATGCCATATCATTTTGTGGAGTGTCTGGTGGACACTGGAGCAGACCGCACTGTTCTCAAAAGAGCTATAGCTGTTATGAAATTATAGGCACATCAGCGAGCAATAGATCCTATCACTATGGGTAATAATAGGGTAGATGAAGCAGCCAAGAAGGCAGCTCTCATGATACTCCAACAGTCCTCTGAAACTGTGGAGAATTTGACAATGGATGTCTTAAAAAACCCTCCAAAACCAAGCAGGTTCCCTAACTCAGAGCAAGTGGAAAAATACTGGTTGCAAACTGGAAAATGAGGTTTGGAAACATGGGGATGGTAGATTATGTGCACCTACAGTGCTATATCCTGTTTTAGCCAGTTTATTTCCTCTCCCTTCCCATGTTTCCAAAGGGGGAATGATTGCAAGTGTTAATAAATTTTGGTTTGCACCAGGTTTCTCACAATTTGCAACTGAATGGTACAAGAAATGCATGATTTGTGCTAAATACAATCCAGGTAAATTGACAAATGTGGAGATATGAAACACCTTGTAAAAAAAGACTATCTATTCCAAAGACTGCAAATAGACTATATTCAGCTGCCCAAATGTGGTGTGTATGAGTATGTTTTGGTGTGTGAAGACATGTTTTCCTCTTGGGTGGAGGCCTGGCCGGTTGCCAAGGCAACGGCAGGTGTAACAGCAAAAAAGCTGATGACCGAAATTGTGTGCAGATATGGTCTACCTGAAACAGTAGAATCTGATCGAGGGACTCATTATACTGGGCAAGTGTTGGCAGAAATTATGAAAGGGTTGCAGATTAACCAGCATCTCCATACTCCTTACCACCCACAATCATCTGGGAAAGTAGAGAGAGCCAATGGTGTTTTAAAAAATAAAATAGCTAAGATCTGTGAACAGTCACAACTTACTTGGGTACAAGGCTTACCTTTAGCCCTCTTTGCAGTAAGACACATCCCAAAGGGAAAACATGGCCTTTCGCCATTTGAAATTTTGTTTGGCAGACCACCACTAACAGGTATTTTCTTTCAACAAGAATTACATGGGCAGTATGCTTCTCTAACAGATTATGTTGTTCAGCTGCATGAGCAACTGACTAATTTGCATGGAAAAGTTTTCTCTTCATTACCAGATCCAGAACAAATAACTGGAACTCACCATCTGCACCCTGGAGACTGGGTGGTGATACGAAGATACGTGAGGAGACACTTAGAGTCCCGATTTGACGGCCCATACCAGGTGTTACTGATCACGCCCACCTCAGTCAAAGTGGAAGGGAAACCAAACTGAATACACGCCTCTCACTGTAAGAAAGTGAACTTCCAGGCCGGTAATAAAAACCTGTGTCAAAAGGGTGAGACCACTGGGGACAAAGAGGGTTAACGAACTGCCAAAATGCATATACTGTCCTGCTTTTTTCTTTGTCCCTTTCTTTGTGTTTTATACCTCTACACACCAGTGAAGGGCGACAAACGGACAAATTCCATCTGGCTTTTACACCAACAAACCGCCAAGCAACTGAATGCCACAGACTGTTGGATATGCTCTCATGTTCCTGCCAATCATAAAGGAATCCCTTTAATAGGTGTACCAATATCAATGAATGATTTAAATGTGACAGATTACAGCTATGATGTTCAAATAGATATAGATCACTCTGTTCATAATGCTATATCAGATCAAGGTACATACTTAGAACTTGCTGGTATAGTTTCTACACCTACAATGTGTCTAGGGTCAATGTATGTTAATCACATAGCAAATATGAGAGGTTGCATTTTTGTTTGCCCAAGGTATATGTGGGGGAAACAGATTGTAGAAATGCTACCTTAACATTTAATATGGAACCTAACGAAGCACCATGTGATACAGGAAATGCTGATTGTAACAGTTTGTGTTTTTGTCCAACGTTAAAAGCTTTGTGTGCCCCTAGGTGTGCCTGTCTTGAATAGACAGACAATGATGAATGGAGCTGTCAAACTCAGTTATATAACAATATGAGATGGTTTCAACTATGGCTGGGAAAGATGGTAAGATTATTCCAATGGTCCTGAAACAAGGTATAAGTGAGAATTATTCTCCTCTGCAGATAAAGCCTGGATGTGGTTCCCTGCTTGGACAGGTTGGGGAATTGAGCTAGCAAATAGAATTAACAAATATGCTAGTATCATGGATGGGATTATTAATGAGACTACAAATTCTATACATGCCCTTAATGAAGAGTTAGTCCAAGTTAGAAAAGTGGCATTGCAGAATAGGATGGCTCTTGATTACCTACTTGACATTGAAGGGGGACATGTAAGATTATTGGTTCAGAATCTTGTACCTGGTTGGGGGATTCCTATGACCCCATAGAAGCACACATGAACAAAGTAAAAGAGTTACAACAAAAATCTAGAGATATAGCTAAGGAGGGATGGAACCCATTCTCCTGGATGGGATCCATTGGAACCTGGTTTAACAATATGCTTACAAATCTTTTAAAACCCATAGTGGTAGTGATAGGAGTAATTCTAATGTGCCTAATTGTTTGGAAATTGTTAATGATTTGTGTTTCTCATTGCAGAAAAAAAAATGAAGATACCTATTATTTAGGGTGATGATACAACAGCCACAGAGATGAACGACTGATAACCTAGGTCAGCTACCTGCCTCCCCTGCAGACCCTCCAGTCATTTTAGGAGACAGGTGGAAGATCTCATCTCTGTGAGGGGGTCCCACAATTGCACCTCATCAGCTTTGGGCCTACTACAGGATTTGGACCTAGGCCTGTGAATGGATGCAGTTCTGGCTGCTGTTGTTATCTGTTTAGATATAGATTGCATATTTTGTGTTTATGTGTTACCAATAAAGATGTGTGAATGCTTAGAGGAAATGATAACTATGTAGGCATATCTGGAATGGAGGCTCAGCACCCCACTGTCTATGCAGCTTATCTGTATACTCAGTGATATACAGTCTGTCTAAGGGGTCATTTCCAGGTAGGAAGGCTGTAAGTTAGTCAAATGAGAAACACAAAGTAATAATGGCGTGATAATAAACGCAAGGCAATATATAAATATATGTGATAATAAAATTATCAAAAGGGTGAGAAATGTTAGGGAAAAATATTTTAATTCTGTATATATTTTTCTTATGTGTTATAATGGGCTGACTATAGCAGTTACATTTACTTGTCAGTTCAGCTTTTTCTGTTGTGCATGCAAAGTAAGTCTTTTAAGCTATAGTAACAACACCCAAAGTCTGTATGGACAAGATAAGAAGAAGACCACGAGGTGCTTACATGTGAAGATTCTCAGTTGGTTCAGAAGCACAGCACATGGGCTATAAAAGAGACACTGTTCTTATCTGAGGCTGTGCGCCACATTTTGTATTACTATGTAAAATGACCTGTTGTCATTGTGCTGTAATCTTGTTTAATTGTGCAATTATAACTTTTTTTTAATTTGGTCCAGCTGTCTTACGTTGATTTGTTCTTCAACAATGGTCATTTAGTGTTCATACTTCTGGCATATGAGGCTGTGGTAAGTTAGTGTCATAGGGCTAACAAAATGACTGCAATTCTCAGTAAAGAAAATCTAACTTTCTTTACACATGAGCTGCACACAGGGGGAGGGGAGAAGGATCTGTGTGGTTACCTAGGCAACCAGGAATAGTTTTTAGTGTAAGCAGAGCTTATGCAGTGAAGTTTGGTTTCATTTTGTGAGTCTAGAGCACTGGATTAGCTTTTATTTATTTATTTTGTGTTAATACAGTGTTTACAGTTAATACAGTGTTTTGGGCTCACAAATGGTCAGATACGTACTTTTATTTGGTTAACATTTTAAACATAGGGGAGAAGCTTCACTGGGTCTTGTAACTATCCTTTTTATTGTAATAGAAAACCTGCAGACAAGATAGTATGGCTGGAGAAAGTAGCTCATTTGAGGATTGCATTAAAAAACAACAAAAAACAACCACTTAACCCTTACTGTCTACTCACTTGCCACCCTGACAGTTTCTATGTCAGTTTCTGATATGGGATGTGAAGTAGCAGGGACTGAACCTCCCATAGCCCCTGATATAGTGGAGGTTGAAGGACATATAGCCATGGTGCTTTCAGCTGTGGCCATCGGTGCCGTTTGGTTTGGGGGAACCTGTTTCGCTGACATCACCTCCTGTAAAATAGAGAGAAATTGGTGAGCACTTTGCCCATCAGACAGAGGAAACCCAGGGGTGGCCTGGGAAGAGTTACCTGATGCTTGCCTAGGGTTGCCACCTTTTGCCCAGAAAATTCCTGGACACTTTTTAAGTGTGCGTGGAGGGTGTGTGTCTCAGGGCGTGATTTGGGGTGTGGTTTGAGGGCGTGGCTTCTCACGGCATCAAATTTATTATGAAATCAATTTTTATATTATATATATATATATATATATATATATATATATATAACTTCAAAACTTGTTAGAAAAGGAGATAAACCACAGTAGAGCTATATGAGATACTGTGTAAAGATGGGGGATTTCAGCACTTAATAGAACTCCATTTTACCCACTTAGGTGTTTGACTGGGAGCTATCAAGAAACATACACACGGATGCACATAAGTCCATATAACACGACAAATTTATTTACAGAGTAACAAACATGCTGAAAAGACATTTGCATATTGTTTAGGTACTAAAGAAAATATATTACTACCACTGCAGTGGAATATCTATCAATCATAATACATTTCTAAAATAGCAATTTATAGCAACATTGTATTGGTTCCCATATAGCAAAAAATAGTGTAACTATGGCCATACAGATTTTCTTATGATCATATATACGACCTGTTCTGAGTCCTCCATATAGTTAGAAAATAGGAAGAAACCTCAGGTTCGTGGAAAATCCGTTTCTGCCTGGGCCCAGGTTCCAGATGAAAAGAAGTATGTTAAAGGGAAATTTTATTTCCCAAAAGGCTCATTCTTTGCTTCTGATCACGAGCTGTATAAATGGACTTGTATGCTAGAGCACCGAGTTGAAAGCGTCCTCTCTAGCTAGCATAGAAATACAATACTTGTTGAGAAATGCCGTTGTTACTTGTAATCCAAAACAAATGCAGCTTTCCAGGAAACTGCGGTGGGTAGCGGTCCGAGTGTCTGCATCAATACACTACTCCGGACTTCTGTGATTTAGTAGCAGTCCGGGTATCAGTGTTAGTGCTCACCTTCGGATTCACCTTGTGTCTGCAGTTAAAGAAATTACAGTTACTAGTTCGGGTATAAATACTGAAGTTACGTGCAGGGTCGGGACAGGTGCTTCCGACATCAAACTGCTTTCTGCCTCCACTTCAAAGTCATATCACCTTCGCTTTTAGGGATCTTGACTGCATCGGATAGCAGGTATTAATCTTCATAGAAATCGTCCGAACTTGTGTAAGCTGTAAGTAGGTGTCTGTCTGTCGACGCGCGTTTCGCCCACAATGCTCAGCGAAAGCTAGGGCCTCATCAGGACTACCTGACACCTGTGTCTCCTACCTATTATTGGATTCTTTCCAAGGGGGTGTGTGTTTAGTCTCAGCAAATAAACAATTGCAATTGGTTTTAAACAAACAAACCTCCAGAGAGACTGACCAATTATTAGGAAAGTGAAATTTGATACAAATGTATCCAAACCTGCTGTGATTACACAGAACTCATGTGCTCCGCTAAACAAATATCGCCATCTTTTATAACACTAGGTTAGATAGAGAAAAAAGAGAGAGAGAACTCAGATAGAGCTGTCATTTTTAATGAAAGCTATTACTTTTATTTGATAGAGAATATTCATTGATTTAAAAGATTTTTTCTGGTAAGAAGCATTTCGATTTAATTATCCTTAGTTCCAAAACTTAGCCCAAAAACGAAGCATATTCTATTCTTTCATTTAGACCATTAGGAGTCATTGTTTTTAATGTAAATGTCCACCTGGCTTCTTTTCTAAGTAGGCATTTATCTTCATCCCCTCCTCTTCCATTTGTAATCCCTATATCAATTGCTATGAATTTTAAGGATACAGTACTACTTTTATGTACCTCTTTAAAGTGTTGAGCTACACTTGTATCCCTTTCATAGAGAATGTCATCCCTGTGCTCCTGCACTCTGTCCTTGAACATTCTTTTCATTTTTCCAACATAGAACAGAGGGCAGGAGCACTGTAAGAGATAGACAACCCCTACTGTGTTGCAATTTGCAAAATGTCTTATGTCAAAACTTTTACCTGTGTTTGTACAAAATGTTTTGCTTTTTAGGATATATGGACAGTAGACACAATGTCCACAGGGATAGGTGCCTTTAACCTGTTGATATATGCCTTCGCTAGCACAGGTTCCCATTGTCTCAATGTTTGTTAAAGCGGTTGAAAGGGAAATAGAAAAATTACCTGACAACTGGATTCAGTCTGACAATTTAAGTTTTAAAGAGAGACAAGCATTGAAAGAACTAAGTACAGCAAAAGGGGTAATTTTTAAGCCAGCCGATAAGGGCGGAAATCTAGTCCTCCTAGATGAGTCCTATTATCTTAATGAGGTAAAGAGACAATTAAATGATAGATTACAGTATGAAAAACTTTCAAGAAATCCCATGATATTAATGAAGTCCAAACTTAATAGAATCTTACAAGATGCTAAGATGGAGGGTCTCATATCTGTAAAGGAATTCCAATTTCTCAGCCCAGCTCACCCTGTTATGCCCACTTTCTATGTAATTCCAAAAATACACAAGAATCCTACCAGTCCCCCTGGGAGACCAATTGTCTCTGGGATTGGTGGCATTAGTGAGCATATTGGTGAATATGTAGACATTTTTCTCAGACCTTTTCTTCTCTCCCTCCCCTCCTATGGAAAAGACACACCTGACCTCCTAAGGAAGTTAGATGACATATCAGTAAAAAGAGAAACAATCTTGGTGTCTTTAGATGTTAAAATTCTCTATTCCTCGATACCGCATACAATAGGGATAGAAGCATCAAAACAATTCCTTAAAACAAGAGGACCAGAGTGTGATAGACATACAGCCTTTATAGTTGAGCTGTTACATTTTATTTTGAATAATAATGTCTTCCAATTTGACAATTCCATCTATAGACAGGTCAGGGGGACAGCCATGGGAGCAGTTTGTGCTCCGACATATGCATGTCTCCACTTGGGAGCATGGGAGTTGGACATATTTGAAGAATATGGAGAGGTATTTGACTCCCATGTTTCCTTGTGGATCAGGTATGTGGATGACATACTCATGCTGTGGGATGGCCCCCTGACCTGTCTTCATGAATTTATCTCTAACTTAAATAAAAACAATCGCAATATACTACTAACATATGCCTTAAGCACAAAAGAACTGCCGTTCCTAGATATAGTGATTAAGAAAGAAGGTAACAAAATTTCTACTGAAAATTACCGAAAAAGTACAGCAACGAACAGTATCCTGGAAGCATCTAGTAGTCACCCAGAACCTCTGAAAAAAGGTATACCATACAGTCAACTACTGTGACTAAAAAGAAATTGTTCTTCTAGGACAAAATTTAACCATCATGCTGATCAGATGTGTCAAAGATTCATAGAAAGGGGATATTCACGAAAGTTGATTAGATATACCCTCAATAAAGTAAGGAAAATGAATAGGGATGACCTCCTATATTCGAAAAAAGAGAAAAAAGTTGATAGTAACTTAAGATTTATTACAACTTATAATTGCCAGTGGCATAATATTAGATTCATATTGGCACAGAAATGGCATATCCTAACTCTAGATGAAAAAATAACAGAAAAGGTAGGACAATACCCACTGATGACAGCTAAAAAATCACCAAATCTCAAAGACAAATTGGTCAAAAGTAGATTTGTTAGATCACAGACTGAAACAACCTGGCTAAATAAACATCAACAGGTTAAAGGCACCTATCCCTGTGGACATTGTGTCTACTGTCCATATATCCTAAAAAGCAAAACATTTTGTACAAACACAGGTAAAAGTTTTGACATAAGACATTTTGCAAATTGCAATACAGTAGGGGTTGTCTATCTCTTACAGTGCTCCTGCCCTCTGTTCTATGTTGGAAAAACGAAAAGAATGTTCAAGGACAGAGTGCAGGAGCACAGGGATGACATTCTCTATGAAAGGGATACAAGTGTAGCTCGACACTTTAAAGAGGTACATAAAAGTAGTACTGTATCCTTAAAATTCATAGCAATTCATATAGGGATTACAAATGGAAGAGGAGGGGATGAAGATAAATGCCTACTTAGAAGCCAGGTGGACATATACATTAAAAACAATGACTCCTAATGGTCTAAATGAAAGAATAGAATATGCTTCGTTTTTGGGCTAAGTTTTGGAACTAAGGATAATTAAATCGAAATGCTTCTTACCAGAAAAAATCTTTTAAATCAATGAATATTCTCTATCAAATAAAAGTAATAGCTTTCATTAAAAATGACAGCTCTATCTGAGTTCTCTCTCTCTTTTTTCTCTGTCTAACCTAGTGTTATAAAAGATGGCGATATTTGTTTAGCGGAGCACATGAGTTCTGTGTAATCACGGCAGGTTTGGATACATTTGTATCAAATTTCACTTTCCTAATAATTGGTCAGTCTCTCTGGAGGTTTGTTTGTTTAAAACCAATTGCAATTGTTTATTTGCTGAGACTAAACACACACCCCCTTGGAAAGAATTCAATAATAGGTAGGAGACACAGGTGTCAGGTAGTCCTGATGAGGCTCTAGCTTTCGCTGAGCATTGTGGGAGAAATGCGCATCGACAGACAGACACCTACTTACAGCTTACACAAGTTCGGACGATTTCTATGAAGATTAATACCTGCTATCCGATGCAGTCAAGATCCCTAAAAGCGAAGGTGATATGACTTTGAAGTGGAGGCAGAAAGCAGTTTGATGTCGGAAGCACCTGTCCCGACCCTGCACGTAACTTCAGTATTTATACCCGAACTAGTAACTGTAATTTCTTTAACTGCGGACACAAGGTGAATCCGGAGGTGAGCACTAACACTGATACCCGGACTGCTACTAAATCACAGAAGTCCGGAGTAGTGTATTGATGCAGACACTCGGACCGCTACCCACCGCAGTTTCCTGGAAAGCTGCATTTGTTTTGGATTACAAGTAACAACGGCATTTCTCAACAAGTATTGTATTTCTATGCTAGCTAGAGAGGACGCTTTCACCTCGGTGCTCTAGCATACAAGTCCATTTATACAGCTCGTGATCAGAAGCAAAGAATGAGCCTTTTTTTAACATACTTCTTTTCATCTGGAACCTGGGCCCAGGCAGAAACGGATTTTCCACGAAACTGAGGTTTCTTCCTATTTTCTAACTATATGGAGGACTCAGAACAGGTCGTATATATGATCATAAGAAAATCTGTATGGCCATAGTTACACTATTTTTTGCTATAATGGAACCAATACAATGTTGCTATAAATTGCTATTTTAGAAATGTATTATGATTGATAGATATTCCACTGCAGTGGTAGTAATATATTTTCTTTAGTACCTAAACAATATGCAAATGTCTTTTCAGCATGTTTGTTACTCTGTAAATAAATTTGTCGTGTTATATGGACTTATGTGCATCCGTGTGTATGTTTCTTGATAGCTCCCAGTCAAACACCTAAGTGGGTAAAATGGAGTTCTATTAAGTGCTGAAATCCCCCATCTTTACACAGTATCTCATATAGCTCTACTGTGGTTTATCTCCTTTTCTAACAAGTTTTGAAGTTATAATTGTTTTTGGGGGTCTGCACTTGATCTAGAAGTGGATAACTACCGCCTAGATCTTTAAACTATAAATTTCCTGTCCTGTTTAAACAGGAGGGTTTTAGCAATCCTCTCCCAGTACTCTTTTTGTAATTTTATATATATATATATACCTATACCAAGATGAAATCACAAATCACAAATTTGGGCAACGTTGGGCGCATTACCTTGCTTCTGGGGCCTGGCATCGTGAACAGTGTGTGACCGGACTTATGAAGCTTTAATTTAAACGTTTTCATGCTAAAGAAAAATAAAAAATTATGCTGATTTCATGCTCCTTTTTATACATGCTATTTCTCTTGTAAGGTGTATCCAGTCCACGGATCATCCATTACTTGTGGGATATTCTCCTTCCCAACAGGAAGTTGCAAGAGGATCACCCACAGCAGAGCTGCTATATAGCTCCTCCCCTAACTGCCATATCCAGTCATTCTCTTGCAACTCTCAACAAGCATGGAGGTAGTAAGAGTGAAGTGGTGTAACGTAGTTGTTTTTTTACTTCAATCAAGAGTTTGTTATTTTTAAATGGTACCGGAGTTGAACTATTTGGTCCCAGGCAGAAAAAGAAGAAGAATCTGCCTGTGATTTCTATGATCTTAGCAGGTTGTAACTAAGATCCATTGCTGTTCTCACACATACCTGAAGAGAGAGGTAACTTCAGCTGGGGAATGGCGTGCAGGTTATCCTGCTATGAGGTATGTTTAGTTAAAAAAAATTCTAGAGATGTAAATGCTAGAAAATGCTGCTGATACCAGATTTATGTAAGGTAAGCTTGAATACAGTGATTTAATAGCGAATGGTATCATGCTTACTTTCTGAGGTAATACTCATATATTTACAATATAAAACGTTTGCTGGCATGTTTAAACGTTTTTATATATACTTTGGTGATAAAACTTTATTGGGGCCTAGTTTTTTTCCACATGGCTGGCTTAAATTTGCCTAGAAACAGTTTCCTGAGGCTTGCCACTGTTTTAATATGAGTGGGAGTGGCCTAATTTAGCTCTTTATTGTGCAGTAACTTTTACAGACTGAGACAACCAGCTTCCTCCAGGAGTCCTCTGCATGCTATATGACCTCTCTAAAGGGCTCTTAGGCTTTCCAAAATCGTTTGTTGGGGAAGGTAGGCCCACAGCAAGGCTGTGGCAGTTGTTGTGACTGTTAAAAAACGTCTATATCGTTTTTTTGATCCGTTTTTTGAACTAAGGGGTTAATCATCCATTTGCAAGTGGGTGCAATGCTCTGTTAGCTTATTATACACACTGTAAAAATTTCATTTGATTTACTGCTTTTTTTCACTGTTTTTCAAATTCTGACAAAATTTGTTTCTCTTAAAAGCACAGTACCGTTTTTATTTTTTGCTTGTTAACTTGATTTAAAGTGTTTTCCAAGCTTGCTGGCCTCATTGCTAGTCTGTTTAAACATGTCTGACATAGAGGAAACTCCTTTTTCATTATGTTTAGAAGCCATGGTGGAACCCCCTCTTAGAATGTGTACCAAATGTACTGATTTCACTTTAAGTAATAAAGATCGTATTCTGTCTTTAAAAAAATTATCACCAGAGGAATCTGATGAGGGGGAAGTTATGCCGACTAACTCGCCCCACGTGTCAGACCCTTTGACTCCCACTCAAGGGACTCACGCTCTAATGTCGCCAAGTACATTGAGTGCGCCCATAGCGTTTACTTTACAAGACATGGCGGCGGTCATGGATAATACACTGTCAGCGGTATTATCCAGACTACCTGGGTTTAGAAGAAAGCGAGATAGCTCTGGAGTTAGAAGAAATACAGAGCATACTGACGCTTTAAGAGCTATGTCTGATACTCCCTCACAATATACAGAAGCTGAGGAAGGAGAGCTTCTTTCTGTGGGTGATGTTTCTGACTCAGGGAAAAAGATTCAAACTGATTCTGATATGTCTACATTTAAATTTAAGCTTGAACACCTCCGCGTGTTGCTCAGGGAGGTTTTAGCTGCTCTGAATGACTGTGATACAATTGCAGTGCCAGAAAAATTTTGTAGATTGGACAAATACTATGCAGTGCCGGTGTGCACTGATGTTTTTCCAATACCTAAAAGGTTTACAGAGATTATTACTAAGGAATGGGATAGACCAGGTGTGCCGTTCTCTCCCCCTCCTATTTTTAAGAAAATTTTTCCAATAGATACCACCACACGGGACTTATGGCAGACAGTACCTAAGGTGGAGGGAGCAGTTTCTACCCTAGCTAAGCGTACTACTATCCCTGTCGAGGACAGTTGTGCTTTCTCAGATCCAATGGATAAAAAGTTTGAGGGTTACCTTAAGAAAATGTTTATTCAACAAGGTTTTATTCTACAGCCCCTTGCATGCATTGCCCCAGTCACTGCTGCTGCGGCTTTCTGGTTTGAGTCTCTGGAAGAGGCTTTACAGGTAGAGACCCCATTGGATGACATACTTGACAAGCTTAGAGCACTTAAGCTAGCCAATTCTTTTGTTTCTGATGCCATTGTTCATTTGACTAAACTAACGGCTAAAAATTCTGGTTTTGCTATTCAAGCGCGCAGGGTGCTATGGCTTAAATCATGGTCAGCTGACGTTACTTCAAAGTCTAAGCTGCTTAACATTCCCTTCAAGGGGCAAACCCTATTCGGGCCTGGTTTGAAGGAGATCATTTCTGATATCACTGGAGGAAAAGGTCATGCCCTTCCTCAGGATAGGTCCAAATCTAGGGCCAACAGTCTAATTTTCGTGCCTTTCCAAATTTCAAGGTGAGTGCGGCATCAACTTCCTCTAATGCAAAACAAGAGGGAACTTTTGCCTAACCAGACCTGGAACAAAGGGAAGCAGCCCAAAAAGCCTGCTGCTGCCCCTAAGACAGCATGAAGTATCAGCCCCCTATCCGGTAACGGATCTAGTAGGGGGCAGACTTTCGCTCTTCGCCCAGGCTTGGGCAAGAGATGTCCAGGATCCCTGGGCATTGGAAATTGTATCCCAGGGATATCTTCTGGACTTCAAAGCTTCCCCTCCAAAAGGGAGATTTCACCTTTCACGATTATCTGCAAACCAGATAAAGAGAGAGGCATTTTTACACTGTGTTCAAGACTTCCTAGTTATGGGAGTGATCCACCCAGTTCCAAGGCAGGAACAGGGACAAGGATTCTATTCAAATCTGTTTGTGGTTCTCAAAAAAGAGGGAACCTTCAGACCAATCTTAGATCTCAAGATCTTAAACAAATTTCTCAGGGTCCCATCATTCAAGATGGAGACTATTCGTACCATCCTGCCTATGATCCAGGAGGGTCAATACATGACTACAGTGAATTTAAAGGATGCGTATCTTCACATTCCGATACACAAAGATCATCATCGGTTTCTCAGGTTTGCCTTCCTAGACAGGCATTACCAGTTTGTAGCTCTTCCATTTGGGTTAGCTACAGCCCCAAGAATCTTTACAAAGGTTCTGGGGTCACTTCTGGCGGTCCAAAGGCTGCGGGGCATAGCAGTGGCCCCTTATTTAGACGACATTCTGATACAGGCGTCAAATTTCAAAATTGCCAAGTCTCATACGGACATAGTTCTGGCATTTCTGAGGTCGCATGGGTGGTAAGTGAACGAAGAAAATAGTTCTCTATCCCCTCTCACAAGAGTCTCCTTTCTGGGAACTCTAATAGATTCTGTAGAAATGAGGATTTACCTGACAGAAACCAGGTTATCAAAACTTCTAAATTCCTGCCGTGTTCTTTATTCCACTCCTCGCCCTTCGGTGGCTCAGTGTATGGAAGTAATCGGCTTAATGGTAGCGGCAATGGACATAGTGCCGTTTGCTCGCCTACATCTCAGACCGCTGCAACTCTGCATGCTCAGCCAGTGGAATGGGGATTACACAGATTTGTCCCCTCTACTAAATCTGGATCAAGAGACCAGGGATTCTCTTCTCTGGTGGCTATCTCGGGTCCATCTGTCCAAAGGTATGACCTTTCGCAGACCAGATTGGACAATTGTAACGACAGATGCCAGCCTTCTAGGCTGGGGGGCAGTCTGGAACTCCCTGAAGGCTCAGGGATCGTGGTCTCAGGAGGAGACACTCCTTCCGATAAACATTCTGGAACTAAGAGCGATATTCAATGCTCTTCAGGCCTCAGCTAGCGACAATGAGGTTCATAAGATTTCAGTCGGACAACATCACGACTGTGGCTTACATCAACCATCAAGGGGGAACAAGGAGTTCCCTAGCGATGTTAGAAGTCTCAAAGATAATTTGCTGGGCAGAGATTCACTCTTGCCACCTATCAGCTATCCATATCCCAGGTGTAGAGAACTGGGAGGCTGATTTTCTAAGTCGACAGACTTTTCATCCGGGGGAGTGGGAACTCCATCCGGAGGTGTTTGCACAATTGATTCATCGTTGGGGCAAACCAGAACTGGATCTCATGGCGTCTTGCCAGAACGCCAAACTTCCTTGTTACGGATCCAGGTCCAGGGACCCCAAGGCAACGCTGATAGATGCTCTAGCAGTGCATTGGTCCTTCAACCTGGCTTATGTGTTTCCACTGTTTCCTCTGCTCCCTCGTCTGATTGCCAAAATCAAGCAGGAGAGAGCATCCGTTATCTTGATAGCGCCTGCGTGGCCACGCAGGACTTGGTATGCAGATCTGGTGGACATGTCATCTTTTCCACCATGGACTCTGCCACTGAGACAGGACCTTCTACTTCAAGGTCCTTTCAACCATCCAAATCTAATTTCTCTGAGGCTGACTGCCTGGAGATTGAACGCTTGATTTTATCAAAGCGTGGTTTCTCCGAGTTAGTCATTGACACCTTAATTCAGGCTTGAAAGCCTGTCACCAGGAAAATCTATCATAAGATATGGCGTAAATATCTTTATTGGTGTGAATCCAAGGGCTACTCATGGAGTAAGGTCAGGATTCCCAGGATATTATCGTTTCTTTATTCCACTCCTCGCCCTTCGGTGGCTCAGTGTATGGAAGTAATCGGCTTAATGGTAGCGGCAATGGACATAGTGCCGTTTGCTCGCCTACATCTCAGACCGCTGCAACTCTGCATGCTCAGCCAGTGGAATGGGGATTACACAGATTTGTCCCCTCTACTAAATCTGGATCAAGAGACCAGGGATTCTCTTCTCTGGTGGCTATCTCGGGTCCATCTGTCCAAAGGTATGACCTTTCTCAGACCAGATTGGACAATTGTAACGACAGATGCCAGCCTTCTAGGCTGGGGGGCAGTCTGGAACTCCCTGAAGGCTCAGGGATCGTGGTCTCAGGAGGAGACACTCCTTCCGATAAACATTCTGGAACTAAGAGCGATATTCAATGCTCTTCAGGCCTCAGCTAGCGACAATGAGGTTCATAAGATTTCAGTCGGACAACATCACGACTGTGGCTTACATCAACCATCAAGGGGGAACAAGGAGTTCCCTAGCGATGTTAGAAGTCTCAAAGATAATTCGCTGGGCAGAGATTCACTCTTGCCACCTATCAGCTATCCATATCCCAGGTGTAGAGAACTGGGAGGCTGATTTTCTAAGTCGACAGACTTTTCATCCGGGGGAGTGGGAACTCCATCCGGAGGTGTTTGCACAATTGATTCATCGTTGGGGCAAACCAGAACTGGATCTCATGGCGTCTTGCCAGAACGCCAAACTTCCTTGTTACGGATCCAGGTCCAGGGACCCCAAGGCAACGCTGATAGATGCTCTAGCAGTGCATTGGTCCTTCAACCTGGCTTATGTGTTTCCACTGTTTCCTCTGCTCCCTCGTCTGATTGCCAAAATCAAGCAGGAGACAGCATCCGTTATCTTGATAGCGCCTGCGTGGCCACGCAGGACTTGGTATGCAGATCTGGTGGACATGTCATCTTTTCCACCATGGACTCTGCCACTGAGACAGGACCTTCTACTTCAAGGTCCTTTCAACCATCCAAATCTAATTTCTCTGAGGCTGACTGCCTGGAGATTGAACGCTTGATTTTATCAAAGCGTGGTTTCTCCGAGTTAGTCATTGACACCTTAATTCAGGCTTGAAAGCCTGTCACCAGGAAAATCTATCATAAGATATGGCGTAAATATCTTTATTGGTGTGAATCCAAGGGCTACTCATGGAGTAAGGTCAGGATTCCCAGGATATTATCGTTTCTCCAAGAAGGATTGGAGAAAGGATTGTCAGCTAGTTCCTTAAAGCGACAGATTTCTGCTCTGTCTATTCTTTTGCACAATCGTCTGGCGGATGTTCCAGATGTTCAGGCATTTTGTCAGGCTTTAGTTAGAATCAAGCCTGTGTTTAAACCTGTTGCTCCACCTTGGAGCTTAAATTTGGTTCTTAAAGTTCTTCAGGGGGTTCCGTTTGAACCTCTTCATTCCATAGATATCAAACTTTTATCTTGGAAAGTTCTTTTTTTGGTAGCTATTTCCTCAGCTCGTAGAGTTCCGAGTTGTCTGCCTTACAATGTGATTCTCCTTATCTGATCTTCCATGCAGATAAGGTAGTTCTGCGTACCAAACCTGGGTTTTTACCTAAGGTGGTATCTAATAAGAATATCAATCAGGAGATTGTTGTTCCTTCATTGTGTCCTAATCCTTCTTCAAAGAAGGAACGTCTATTACACAATCTTGACGTGGTTTGTGCTTTAAAGTATTATTTACAAGCTACTAAAGATTTTCGTCAAACATCTGCTTTGTTTGTTGTCTACTCTGGACAGAGGAGAGGCCAAAAGGCTTCGGCAACTTCTCTTTCTTTTTGGCTAAGGAGTATAATACGCTTAGCTTATGAGACTACTGTCCAGCAGCCTCCTGAAAGGATTACAGCTCATTCTACTAGAGCTGTGGCTTCCACATGGGCCTTTAAAAATGAGGCTTCTGTTGAACAGATTTGCAAGGCGGCAACTTGGTCTTCGCTTCATACCTTTTCAAAATTCTATAAATTTGATACTTTTGCTTCTTCGGAGGCTATTTTTGGGAGAAAGGTTTTACAGGCAGTGGTACCTTCCGTTTAAGTACCTGCCTTGTCCCTCCCTTCATCCGTGTACTTTAGCTTTAGTATTGGTATCCCACAAGTAATGGATGATCCGTGGACTGGATACACCTTACAAGAGAAAACATAATTTATGCTTACCTGATAAATTTATTTCTCTTGTGGTGTATCCAGTCCACGGCCCGCCCTGTCATTTTAAGGCAGGTATTTTTTAATTTTAAACTACAGTCACCACTGTACCCTATGGTTTCTCCTTTCTCTGCTTGTCTTCGGTCGAATGACTGGATATGGCAGTTAGGGGAGGAGCTATATAGCAGCTGTTGTGGGTGATCCTCTTGCAACTTCCTGTTGGGAAGGAGAATATTCCACAAGTAATGGATGATCCGTAGACTGGATACACCACAAGAGAAATACATTTATCAGGTAAGGGGGACTTCCGGGAGGCGGAGCTGTAGAGTGGAAGCAAGGACAGAGAGCTCCGGACAAGCGATAGTAATAAACTATTAAAAAACCGCTCAATCAGCTCCAACGCACAAGCCTTACATGACCCCTAGTCCTTAACACCTTGGACAGGTCAGTGTTGGCCAGAGAAGCGTGTGGGGGAAATTCACCGCCCCGGCACCCGGACAGACAGTACATCAGTGGCGCGAAAGCGCAGCAACCATCTCGCCCGCATAAGGCATAGAGGCATAAAAGCGACGATACCGGAGGAGTGCAAAAAGGCACAAAAGATAGTGGAGGAAATCGCCCGGTACCCACAGTGACAGTGAGTAATAAAGAGACCATTTGACACACAGCCGAAAAACCCACGTGGCAAGGGTAACATATTATAGCAGGGTGAAAGGAACTGCAACTTAAGAGAACCACGCTATATATTGCAAAAAAGACACTAAAAACCTTACATATATTTGCATCAGAAGGGACACTGGCCAGAAACAAAGGGACAATATACCCAGAAACAAAACTCACTTGAAGGGGTAATAGCGCAAAGGCCACGCAGCTGTGAGGATTTATTATATGATTAATGAAGACCCAGTTGTATCTACTCCACTCAGTCTCACACCAAACCTAGGTACCTTGATAAACTAGGAACCTTATTTTGCTCATTGACTGAGGGTGACCTAAAAGTAAATTACAACTAACTTTAGTTGCAGGAGATATGCACAACAATGTGTAAAAAGTTTAATACTATGTATGTGCTAATACTCTCCAAATTAATATAATAGCTAATTGCTAAATAATAGATAATCTCTTTGGAGAATGTGAAATAATATCAACTTTATGTAATTGAAGCTCTGTTAGTATCTCTTCATATGGAATGTAGCATATCACACAGATACAAAACTTGAATGATTAGGGTAGTATAGTTCATATGCAAACTTATTTATAGATACAGCAGAATTGTTATAGCATTATATTGTATACAGAAATAACCAGGTTTTAAGCATGCAAACTTTCCAGTAGTAACGTAAATGTAGAGGATTGATTTGTTAGTATATGCAGTCTTTGGAATAATATGATATTAGTGTTACTACGGCAATACTTTATGTAAGGTACGATACCCATGACTTCATGACCAGTGTGTACTTGTGGAGTCTTTGCTAGCTGGCGAATATGTTGTCCTGAGAAGCAGAGTTGAATCCGACAAAAGAGAGGAGCTGCGACACAGACTCCCGGAGTGCTGATGACGTCAGACGCCGAACTACTGCAGACACGCTGTATGTCAGTTAGCGTTGCTGAACAAAGAATGGTGTCCTGTAATTGAAAAGAACTTTGCAGATTGAAGGTTAGCAAACACTAGATGAAATAGAGAGAGCTTCTTGAAAGTTATGTTCACTCCTCATGCGAATCAAATTACCAAGCACAGTTGAATTAGAGAGGAGGGCTTATAAAGGCATAATGGTCATGTGATATTATGTTTAAAGGGACAGTCAAATGTGGAAATCATGAAGTATAGAGAGAGAATTACTGTGATATGACAGGACACCCCCCTTAACGATCTGCTCCGCAGATCAGGGTTTGGGACGGTCTGGATGTCTGCGATGAAATAAAGATATCAATCTAGGGGCTGATAAGTTAGTGGATGGTTCCCAAGAATCCTCTTCAGATGTATAATTTTTCCACCGGACTAAATACTGTAGAGAATTCTTATAGAATCTAGAATCTACAATGGATTCAACTTCGTATGAAACTTCATCCTCAATGAGTGTCGGAACTTGAGTTGTCAAGACTTGATCTCTGACTGGAACATAAGGTTTCAAAAGGGATACATGAAATGTTGGATGTATCTTAAAAGAATTCGGTAATTGTAAAGTGACAGCATTAGCATTAACAATCCTAATAATTTTGTAAGGACCAATAAACAGAGAACCAAGCTTTTTACTGGGAATATGAAGCTTCAAGTGTTTAGAAGACAGCCAAACTAGATCTCCCACCTTATAATCAGGAGGTTTTGTTCTCCTTAAGTCATAATAACGTTTTTGCTTTTCTTGAGATTGTAATAAAATCTGTTTTAGTTGAATGAATCCTTCAGCAATCGTATTCACTGTGTCATTTACCAAAGGACAAGAACTTTCTGATCTTTGAAGAAGATGATAAGAGGGATGAAACCCATAGTTAATGAAAAATGGAGTTGTATTGGTAGATGAATTAATGGTGTTATTGTAGGAAAATTCAGCAGTAGGTAGAAGAGAAGACCAGTTGTCTTGTTGAAATGTACAGTAGCATCTTAGATATTGCTCTAAACTCTGATTAGTCCTTTCGGTCTGACCGTTTGTTTGAGGATGGTAAGCTGAACTCAAACGGCGATCAATATGTAAATTAGAACAGAGTTGTGTCCAAAATCGGGAGGTAAATTGTGTACCCCTGTCAGTCGTAATAGAATTAGGTAATCCATGCAATCTGACAATATGTTTGATGAACAATTCAGCTGTTTCTGAAGCTGTTGGTAAAGTGTGAATAGGTATAAAATGTGCCATTTTTGAAAAGAGATCCACAACAACCAGGATGACTGTGTTGTTAGAAGAGGGAGGTAGATCGACAATGAAGTCTAGGGCAATATCTTGCCAAGGTCTGTCAGCGATTGGAAGAGATAAAAGTAAACCATAAGGGTGAATTCTTTGAGATTTACATTTGGTACATACAGCACACCCTTGTATGTATTGTTTAACAGACTGAATCATATGCGGCCACCAGAAATCCCTTTGAATTAAATGAAGAGTTTTCTTAAAACCAGGGTGTCCTGAAAGTGGTATATCATGTGCCATAGTTAAAATGTCATTCCTAAGAGATTCTGGAACATACAGTGCATGACCATGGTAGAAAAATCCACCATTACCTTTATGAATCCTGGAATCATTAATCAATGGATCATTCTGTTGTTGTTCTTTGAGAATAGATGTTTTCCCCACTAAGAGGCCGATGAATTTTTCTGGTGGTATTATTGAGTTTAGTTCAGAACTGTCAGTTAATGGAGTTGAATATCTAGATAGAGCATCTGCCTTTGTATTTCTTACTCCTGGACGATAAGTGATTAGAAAATCAAATCTAGTAAAGAATAAACTCCATCTGACTTGTCGCGAAGAAAGACTTTTATTAGTTTTTAGATATTGTAGATTACGATGATCTGTAAATATGATGATTGGAAATCTTGCCCCTTCTAGTAGATGTCTCCAAAATTCAAATGCAGCCTTGATGGCTAGAAGTTCTTTTTCCCCAATTGGGTAATTAATTTCGGCAGAATTCATAACCCGAGAATAATATGCGACAGGATGAAGCATGTTGGTAGAAGAATCTCTTTGAGACAGAATGGCTCCTATTGCAAATTCGGATGCATCTACTTCTAATGTATATTGTTTCGATGGATCTGGGAATTGTAGGATTGGAGCGGTAATGAAACTATGTTTGAGAGCATTGAAAGAGTCATCTGCCTGTTGGTTCCAGTGGTATTTGTGGTTCTTTCGGGTGAGTAGTGTGAGAGGTTTTGCGATAGTAGAGAAACCTTTAATACATTTTCTATAAAAATTTGAGAATCCTAAGAACCTCTGGAGCTCTTTCTTATTTTTTTTGGAATAGGCCAGTTAGTGATAGCTTGTACTTTGTTGTCCTCCATGGATATTCCTTTTGGTGAAATATGATACCCCAGGAAAGAAATAGTATCAGAATTGAATATACATTTTTCTGCCTTAGCATATAAGTTGTTCTGTCTTAATCTTGAAAGAACTGTTCTGACATGTTGTATGTGATCCTCTTTGGAATTTGAATAGATGAGAATATCGTCCAAATAAATGACAATGTATGTGCCGAGTAAATCTTTGAAAACATCATTAATAAAAAACTGAAAAGTTGCAGGTGCATTGCACAAACCAAAAGGCATAACACAATACTCGTAGAGACCATACCTTGTACGAAAGGCAGTTAACCATTCATCACCTTTGCGAATTCTAATTAAATTATATGCACCTCTTAAATCCAGTTTGGTGAAAATGGTAGCACCCTGTAACCTCTCTATGAGTTCTGGAATAAGAGGTAAGGGATATCTATTTTTTATTGTACAGTTGTTCAGTTGTCTATAGTCAATTATAGGCCTGAGACTGTCATCTTTATTCTTCACGAAAAAGATTCCGGCACCAGCTGAAGATGTAGAAGGCCGAATAAAACCTTTTTTTAGATTTTCCTCAAGATATCCTTTGAGATGAAGCAGTTCTGGTTCAGAGAGTGGATATATACGACCATAAGGAATTTTACTGTTTGGTTTTAAATCGATAGGACAGTCGTAAGGTCTTTGAGGAGGTAGAGATTGAGCCTCAACCTTATCAAAAACATCATTAAAATCTGAGTACTCTATAGGTATATTTGTCATATCGACCTGTAATAGAGTTTGTGTTTGTGTACACTGTGTTTTACAATATGGTGAGTCAAAGGAAATAGAACCACTATTCCATGAGATGGTTGGTTGATGTTTCTTTAGCCATGAGAGTCCTAGAATTATGGGGTATAAAGGAGAATGAATAACTTCGAAGGTACACAATTCAGAGTGACCTGATGAAAATGCTAATGATAATGGAACTGTATGATGGGTAACAGGACCTGAATTGATAAAAGAACCATCAACGACTCGAATAGGTAATGCAATTAATTTTTTAATTATAGGAATCTTGTGATTTTCAACAAAAGAAGAATGAATGAAATTATTAGTTGCTCCTGAATCGATTACCACCTGGGCTTTAAGTTGATGTTGATCCCACTGTAGACAAACAGAAAGAGTAAAGTGAGATGAGTTTTTTATAACAGTCTCATTTAAATGAACTATCTCTTGCTTACCCTTTTTTGATTTTAACAGAATTGGACACTCCTTTACTCCGTGATCTTTAGCAGCACAATATAAACAAAGATTATGTTGTCTTCGTCTGGCCTTTTCTTCTGGTTTAAGAGGACCTTTGACAAAGCCTATCTCCATAGGCTCATCAGTTGATCAGACAGTGGAAACTGAATGAGAGCTATAGGATTTCTTGGTAGATAATTCTGATGACCCTCTTTCAATCTTCCTTTCCCTCAAACGACGATCAATAGATATAGACAAGGTCATAAGATTTTCTAAGTCCTTAGGAATAACTACACATGCCAATTCATCTTTTAGAGAATCTGCTAATCCAATACGAAATTGATTTGTCAAAGCTGGGTTATTCCACTGTGTGTCAGGTGCCCACCTTTTGAAGTCAGTTATATATTCTTCTACAGGGCGTCTACCTTGTCGCAAATTTCTGATCGAATTTTCTGCTGAAGCTTGTTTGTCATGATCTTCATATAGTAAGGACATGGCATTAAAAAATGATTCTAATGAGTTTAAGATGGGATCTTCTTTCTCATAGTATGCATTTGCCCATGCCTTGGCTTCACCAGTGAGATAGGAAATTACCGTTAGAACTTTAACCCTTTCGGTAGGATAGGTTCTTGGTTTCAGTGAAAATAATAAAGTACATGAATTTTTAAAGTCTCTAAATTGAGTCCTGTCTCCAGAGAATCTTTCAGGTGGACATATTTGTGGCTCAGGGGAAACAAGAGGTGGTGGTAACGTTTGAGCAGGTACATGATCCCTAATGTATTTTCGTAATTCTTGATTTTCAACTTGGAGGTCCCTAAGACCCTGGATCATTATATCCATATTTTGAGAAAGGGTTCCAACACGGTTGGATAATTCAGTAACATCCATTATAGATACAAGTGGGTTAAGTGGCTTGGTAATATGTGAGGATTTATTATATGATTAATGAAGACCCAGTTGTATCTACTCCACTCAGTCTCACACCAAACCTAGGTACCTTGATAAACTAGGAACCTTATTTTGCTCATTGACTGAGGGTGACCTGTTTAGGTCAAAAGTAAATTACAACTAACTTTAGTTGCAGGAGATATGCACAACAATGTGTAAAAAGTTTAATACTATGTATGTGCTAATACTCTCCAAATTAATATAATAGCTAATTGCTAAATAATAGATAATCTCTTTGGAGAATGTGAAATAATATCAACTTTATGTAATTGAAGCTCTGTTAGTATCTCTTCATATGGAATGTAGCATATCACACAGATACAAAACTTGAATGATTAGGGTAGTATAGTTCATATGCAAACTTATTTATAGGTACAGCAGAATTGTTATAGCATTATATTGTATACAGAAATAACCAGGTTTTAAGCATGCAAACTTTCCAGTAGTAACGTAAATGTAGAGGATTGATTTGTTAGTATATGCAGTCTTTGGAATAATATGATATTAGCGTTACTACGGCAATACTTTATGTAAGGTACGATACCCATGACTTCATGACCAGTGTGTACTTGTGGAGTCTTTGCTAGCTGGCGAATATGTTGTCCTGAGAAGCAGAGTTGAATCCGACAAAAGAGAGGAGCTGCGACACAGACTCCCGGAGTGCTGATGACGTCAGACGCCGAACTACTGCAGACACGCTGTATGTCAGTTAGCGTTGCTGAACAAAGAATGGTGTCCTGTAATTGAAAAGAACTTTGCAGATTGAAGGTTAGCAAACACTAGATGAAATAGAGAGAGCTTCTTGAAAGTTATGTTCACTCCTCATGCGAATCAAATTACCAAGCACAGTTGAATTAGAGAGGAGGGCTTATAAAGGCATAACGGTCATGTGATATTATGTTTAAAGGGACAGTCAAATGTGGAAATCATGAAGTATAGAGAGAGAATTACTGTGATATGACAGCAGCGCACGGAATTTACAGGCCCCTACACAGACATCAGGTGGAGAGAAAGGACATACAAGATAGAGAGCTGGGCAGAAAGGTAATTAACCCTAAAACAACTCCCTTACTACACATAGCAGCAGGGATACGAAGAGGGGTGCAGCACAGCAAGGGGATTGGGCCCTGGGAAAGGAAAAATTAATCATTGGAAAGGAGGTAATCGATTCACAATCAGTAATGATGACGCCATGTGAGGAGTAAAACCCTATGGCCTGAACCCCCCCCAATGCCCCAATACACCCTCGCCTGAACAAGCACAGCGACATTCCTATAATGGTGAAGACCAAGACCTCATTGAGAGACTAACACAACCTACCAGGACTATAGATACTCCTACAGGGCCAATTACACAAGGGGTGCAGCCGAGTAAAGGGGCATACATATATCCCTTAGAACTCTCACTAACCCGATTCCTGTTTTAATAAGAAGCTCAATTGTCAGACAACTGTATGCAAAAATATTTTCATAGCTTCAAAAAAAGAACAGAAACCATGACATCCAGGAACAAAACTGCAGAGCGCAAAACAAGACACTTGGCAGAAATACATGCAGAACCCAACAATGAAGACGCAACATTTGACTCTCAATTACATGACACTCACCCCATAGTCTCCCAGTTGTCAGCGTTGTTCCTCCCAAAGATTGAACAGCTCCAAAATGGGATGGATTCACTTTCGTCTGAATTCAAACACTTCTCAACAAGACTGACACAAGTTGAACAAAGAATCTCAGACACAGAGATCAGACAACGGGATACCAACACGAACGTCACACAACTTCAGAGACAAAATTCTATACTGCTAGCAAAAGTTGATGACCTGGAAAACAGGTCGAGGAGGAACAACTTGAGGGTTGTGGGGTTGCCAGAGTCAGTTCCAGGCACCGAACTGATACATTTTGCAGAGGTTATATTACCATAAACACTACAAATTCCAGAAGCCAACATTCCGTGTGTAGTGGAAAGGGCTCACAGAGTAGGTAGGATGAGAGAAATGGACAATAAAGATGCACCACCTCGGCAAGTTATGATAAAATATTAAAATTTTAAAGACAAAGTACAACTGTTGAGAGCATACAGACAAGTTGGACCTATCCAATATGAGGGCAAAAAACTACACGTCTTTCAAGACTACTCAGCGGATGTGACCAGGAAGAGGAGAGAGTTTTCCCCATATTGTCGACAATTCATAGAAAAAGGAATCCCAGTGGCATTATTATACCCAGCAAATCTCAGGATTCAAACACCTCAGGGCCCAAGACTCTTCGACTCAACGAGCCAAATACAGAAGTATCTAAGACAAGCTGCAGGAGGTGGAAACCTGCAGGAAGAAGAAGAGCACGACCTGCCGGTAGAGCAGTAAAAATAACAATGTATCAACATCCCTATAGGAAAGGTTTCATACAAGCAAGGCAAGACCTGCTATAGGACTCGTAGAAACACCAAGAGCAAAAGGAGAAGAAAGACCAAAGGTCTTCACCTAAGGACTTAAATAGGACACAGCAATGAACAGTTATAATAAGTATCACAGTTCAAGTTATTGGGGGGGGGGCTTGTTACTTAATTGTTATTTAATAGATATATCGTTTTCTGCAAAGTATACGAAGGCTGGGTGTTGGGAAACTAAGGTAATCAAGACAAGTTATTGTTTAAACTGTTTTTCTTTTATCCTCGACAAGCAGGTTGGACTCAGCTCACGGACTCCCCTGGGACTCAGCAACAATTCACAGAAAAGGAAAATAAGTAGGTCATAAACATCTTTAAATACTTCTGGTGAACACAACAAGGGTAAGCGCTTACTAGACGAACACAAATACCATACAAACATACATAAAAGATACATTTCATTCATAGCACAATGGCACTAAATCAGATCAAGATAGTAGCATGGAATGTGGGTGGGGTCACGTCACCCTTCAAGAGAAAAGCAATTCTTAAATACCTTAAAAAACAAAGAGCAGACATTGCAGTGTTGGAGGAGACACATTTATCTCAAGGAGAACACAGGAAACTCCAACAAGATTGGGTGGGGGAGGTCACCTTCACACCATACGAAGCTAGACGAGCAAGAGGGGTAGCCATTCTATTCAGAAAACAATTACCATACAAGATAACATACAAGGAAATAGACAACGAGGGTAGATATATCATTCTAAATATAGAAGTGGAACAAACGACATTTACTCTATGTGGACTGTATGGCCCCTTACACAGGAAGGCTGAGTTTTGGCAAACATTACAAAGAAAACTACTGACTCATACAGGGACACAACTAATAGTGGTAGGTGACTTCAACATCGCACCACAGGTACCAGCGGACAGATTCCCCAACCCAGACATTCCAGGGAACAAAAAACAGCCAGCCATATACTGCAAGAGAGACACAAGGATACTGAACAAATTTAAGAGGGCATTGAAAGTGACAGACATCTGGAGGGCAAGGTACCCAGACAGTAGAGACTACACATGCATATCCCCATCTAAGCAGACACTATCCAGGATAGACTTCTTTCTCACATCATCCACTTTGAGCACACAGATTATGGACACTAAAATTGATACAGTCACACTCTCAGACCACGCACCAATTTCCATGACCATGACGATAGGGCCCAGGCGACCCAAAAGGGAGGGTTGGAAATTCCCATACTATTTGTACAGAGATGCTAATCTGCTAAATCATCTCAAAGGAGAATGGCTGCATTATGCAGAAGCTAATAAAGCACATATGACAACACCGGCCCTTTTCTGGGACACAGCTAAGGCGGTTTTAAGAGGAGTAATAATGTCATACGCATCAGGGGTTAACAAGAAATACAAACAAAGGGAGGACATACTACTAAGACAAGTCACGAACGCATACAATAAATATCTTAGAGCCCCGAACACAGAGAACAGGCAAAAGTATACTGAAGTTAAATTACAAAGGGACACATTTTTGAAGCAAAATGCTAAAGGCACCATAACCAGAGCCAGGGCACATTTTTACAGATATGGCAATAAGATAAGCAGCACCCTAGCCAACATTACAAGGTTAGTGAGAAAACCTAACGTAATACAGACACTGAAGGTCCAGGGCAAAACTTTAATCACGGAAGATGAAAAGCAGCAGGCATTCAGCGAATACTACTCAGAACTATATACACCGCATTCAGTAGACGGAAGACATAGAGATCAGTTTTGGGAAAACATTAAATTACCCCAAATCACGGAGGAGAACCTTCAACTATTAAACGCACCAATCACAATACAGGAAATACACAAGACAATAGGACAATTACCACTAAATAAGACAGCAGGACCTGACGGCTTACCCAACGAATTCTACAAACTGATGAAAGAGGAAATATTGGCACCACTAGTCACGCTATTTGATAAGATAACAGGAGGGGAGGAGCTAAGTGACAGATTTACAGAAGCACATATCTGTGTCCTTCCAAAACCAGGTAGGGACCCCACAGCCAGGGAATCATATAGACCCATATCACTATTAAATAGTGACTATAAAATTTTCACAAAAATTTTAGCCAACAGGTTAGCTATCATACTACCATCCTTGATCCACAACGACCAAACAGGGTTCATCAAGGGCAGATCATCAGTCCTCAACATCAGGAAAGTACAATTAGTTTTACAACATTACTGGAACACTAGAAAGGGAGGAAAAACAGACAATCCATTACAAAAAGCATGTATGCTGGCGATCGACGCGGAGAAGGCTTTTGACAAGGTGCTGTGGGAACATTTATTCCACACGTTGACTAGATATGGAATTAGGGGCTCCTTCTTCGGGTCGGTCGCCAGCATTTATAGATCAGCTCAGGCAGCAGTAATCATAAATGGCACACTCTCTCCAAGATTCCGACTGGGAAGGGGGACGAGGCAGGGCTGCCCCCTGTCCCCCCTCCTTTTTGACTTGGCCATGGAGCCGCTAGCATTCAGAATTAGGACTGACACACAAGGAATAAGGGTGGGGAAGGCGACATTGCACCTATCCCTGTACGCAGACGATATGATAGTATTCATATCAGACCCAGAAAGGGACACACCACGACTAATGTCTATTATTGAGGACTTTAGCAAAATCTCGGGGTACCAAATTAACAAAGATAAGAGCGAGATCTTGTGGCTATCTCCATCTGGCTATAAAGAAGACCTAGGATTTAACTTTAAAATACTAGAGGACACTATTAAATACCTGGGGATTAGTTTATCAAAGGACCCAGCCAGATGGTATGCACTTAACTATAAACCGATAATTAACAAAATTATAGAGGATCTAGAAAACTGGAAGGCATTACCGATATCAATGTCAGGTAGAATTAGCCTGATAAAAATGATCCTGTTTCCTAGACTTATGTATCCCTTCCAAATGCTCCCCATGCTATTACATAAGAAAGATCTGAAACATTTAAACACACAATGGGCGAAGTTTATATGGTCAGGGAAAAAACACAGGCTTAGCCTGGAGAAGATCATGTGTTCGGTTCATGCAGGAGGCTTTGGCCTACCGAACCTGGAACTATACAATTGGGCCACAACTAGCAAATACGTCTTGGACTGGCTAAGTAACACAAACCATTTCACACACAAGGAAATAGAAAGCAGTATGGTTCAGCCATGGGCATTAGCTATGTTACCACACATGGAAAATCACAAATTACGCACATGGTCCAAGGACTTTCCAATCTTTGGGGAATCAGTAAGGGCCTGGACGAAAATGTGTAAGTGGATGGGGGTATCACATACACACACGAAATTTATACCCATGGGGGGGAATCCTGACTTCCCGGCAGGTCTGACGACAAAGCCATTCCAACAATGGAAAGACATAGGCTTACACACTGCTAAACAGTTGGTGTCAGAGTCCACAGGGCTGATCCATACATTCCAAGACCTACAAAAAGAATACACACTACCTAGACAACACCATTTTGCATACTTGCAAGTCAAACACTACGTTACACAGTTACAGAAACACATAGATTTCACAGATCATACTGACCCGATATCAAAACTGGTTGCTCGAACATCCCAAGGGGGTCACTCTGTTTCCCCAATATACAAAATGCTGATAGAAAAGCCAAACCAAAAGCACAAGGCAAGCCTGGGCGACAAATGGTCAGACATACTGCAGACACCAATTTCGGAGGAACAAATTACAGAGAGTATAGAGAAAGTCAGGAGAGCCACCATAGGAGCAGACATAAGGGAGATGCACATCAAAACGATTCATAGGGCACACATCACCCCCAGATTATACAGTAAATGGGTGAAGGACACAGAAAATGTATGTGTCAAATGCAGACAGCCAGACCCTGAATATATACACTTACTTGAGACTTGCCCAAGACTGACAAAATTTTGGGCCATGACGGAAAGATGGATAAACAAGATGTGCTCCACACAGATTAAACTAGATGGGAAAGCTATAGTACTTCTTGACATCACAGCTAAACTAGGCACACAGAAAAGATTTATATATAACATAATCCTTACAGCAAGGAAATTAATTCTCAAGGAGTGGAGGAAGAGGGAACCGCCAACACTAAGACAGCTCAAAAGTGCGCTATGACAACAAATGATAATAGAGCAGTTTGATACCATGAGTGATGTAAAAGATAGGGTAAAGGTTTTCATGAGGAAATGGGAGAGGTTGATCCTACAACAGTCAACGGAGATACAAAAACAGATATTACACCCATTCCGCAACTCAGAATACATATTAGCTGCACAACTGAGAGGGGAATGGAACATACTGTAAACACTACAAATTGAAAAAGCGAGTCCCAGGGGGGAAAGGAGTCCACTGCTGAACATTAAAGTGCGGAGGTAATTAACTGCAGAATACTAACAGCAAAGTATAATAACGGGCAAGAACTTTTACCAACCTGAAAGACACAAAACGTTATACATGCAGAAATGATAGGAGAAGAAGGGGAGAGGAGTATAAGGAGCCTCAGAAAAGGAGGGGCAGAGATAGAGAGGATAATAGAACAGGGGAGATGGTTGTCATTAAATAGGGGAGGGGGCGAGATATAATGAAAAGAGGGGAGGGCAATTCAGCAGCAAAAATTTGATCATAAGTTCTGTTGTTGAAAGTATAACATGTTTTTCGATTCTATTGTTATCACGTGACTAAAAGTTTGTGAATGCGAATGCTGTTGGAATTGTCACCCAATAAAAATCTTATTTTAAAACATTTATCAGGTAAGCATAAATTATGTTTTTTTTTCTTTCTATGTCCCTTTTAATAGAGATGACTTGCAATTTATTTATGCTGAACTTATTGAACATGCAGAACTAAAAACCCTCTTGGGCTGGGCATTAAATGGACAGAGGTACTATTGAGACCACGCATTACCTTGCTTCTGGGGCCTGGCATGAACAGTGTGACTGTGTGACCGGAGTCCGGACTCGGGGTAACTGGTGGTGGGGGCAGAGTCGGACGCGCTCGATCATGTCCTGCCTCTCTCTCTGCTTCAGGATTTGACGACTCCCCTCCGGCTCCGACCCTCTTCCCCCCTTCCACTGTGTCACACTCATCATACTTTGTCTCTCCTGCAGACTACCCTGGTTTCTTTTTTAACCCCAGGCTAAGCGCTCCTCCAGGGGAGCGCTTAGCCTGGGGCATTTGAGGCTTGTTCTGGGACACGGGACACAGAGCCTCAGACCGGGACTGTCCCAGTGAAACCGGGGCGGGTGGCAACCCTACGCTTGCCCTATGTAACCAAATTCAGCAACTGTCATCCTGCTCACACTCGCACTCACACTGTTAGCATTTGCCCTGCATTCCCAGACACACTGTGCGCTGGGTTAATAGTAAGAATTGGCCTGTCATTTGTATTCAAAGGCACATACATATCACATACCCCCATATTAGTATCAGCATTGTGCTGCCCAATATGATCATTTGCCTCATTCATACCATTGCCTGGTGCACTTGCAATGCCCAGTTCATTAACCCTTGCATGCCCAGTAGTATTTTGCATAATATTAACGCATGTTTGTTGCACTTGACCACCACCTGCCGGAACAGGCAAAGCATTATGTAACCTAGTAACCTCATTGTAAGTGCATAATATGGTAACCTGTGTCTCGCTCCTTTTCCTCATATTAACCCCTTCATACCCGGTAATTGTTTCCACATGTCCCTTCTGTCTAACACTAGCATGATCGTTACTGGCACTTTGTAAATCTCCCCTTGCAGGCCCCATCCTCAGCATAGCTCTGTTTGTCCCCCTCCAGCGACCCGCCAGGCGGCCTCTGGCTAAAGAGCACTTTCGGTACTCACCTGCTAGAGCTCTGCGACGGACCATCGACCTTCCCCATGTGTGTGTGTGACTCTGAATGGTGACATTACCAGAAGAGACGTCACGCTGGACCGGAAGGCCTAACTGAATAGGAGCGGTCGGAGGCATGTGTGGCGGTAGGAACGTCAGAAGCAGAGGGGCTGATGGGAAGGCCTGAACCACGCCATGAGGGGAAGTGATGCGCTGTGAGACCGGAAGACCTAAAGAGGTAGGCCCGGTTAGAAGCATTTGTGGTGGTAATTTGGCGGGAACCGCGACAACGGATGCACCCGACTGCAGCACCCCAGGAGGGGGCCCCGTAAGTAGATGAGGGGACATGGGCTGGGAAAGATGGCCAGGTAGGGCACAACTTACATTAGATGTAGTTACAGATGCAGGCCTGTTAGGGTATAGGGACCTAGAATACTCCTCAGATGCTGCAGGACTAGTGGGGGTAGTATAGGCCTCAGATTCTGCAGGCCTAGTGGGGGTAGTATAGGCCTCAGATGCTGCAGACCTAGTGGGGGTAGTAAAGGCCTCAGATGCTGCAGACCTAATGGGGCTAGTATAGGCCTCAGATGCTGCAGGCCTAGTGGGGGTAGTATAGGCCTCAGATGCTGCAGGCCTAGTGGGGATAGAATAGTCCTCAGATGCTGCGGGCCTAGTGGGGATAGTATATGCCTCAGATGCTGCAGACCTAGTGGGGGTAGTATAGGCCTCAGATTCTGCAGGCCTAGTGGGGGTAGTATAGAGAGTGGTAGTAGAGGGCCCAGGATAGGGGGCCTCATGAGTCAGAACCTGCTGGGAAATGTGTTGTCCACTCTCAATTGCGGCTGCAATAGAAGAAAGCAGGGATGCAACAGCACCTGCCGCAGGGGGAGGTAGGGACTGGAAAGGACTTAAAAAGGGGGCTGAAGGATCATGGGGAGCTAGTAGTGAGCCAGCAGCTACTGTTATGTTTGCTGCAGGCTGAGTCTAAGGGACAGTGATAATAGGGGTAGCCACTGTGACAACTGAATCTGCTTGAATTGAAGGAACAGCTGAAGGAAGGGGAGGAGATGGGGGTTCCTGAATATCAATTTGGGAAGAGGGTATTATATCATCACATTCAGTTATACTCATCTGTTGTTTTTTTTAACACCACGACTTGTAACAGGCATCTTTCCCTCTCTAAATCTCAAAGGTAAAGCTGAAGAACGTCTGGCACGCCTCATGTTGACAGAAGAAACTTGAAGGTGAAGAGAAGATGAACCAACTTGACAGCTTCTTGTCCAGGATCAAAGAGGAACAGGAAATGCGAACACCAGCTTAAAGGCTGAGGCATGCAAATTTAAACAACTATCTAAATGACTTTCATCACCAATTTTGCTTTGTTTTCTTGGTATTCTTAGTTGAAAGCTAAACCTAGGAGGTTCATATGCTAATTTCTTAGACCTTGAAGGCCGCCTCTAATCTAAATGCATTTTGATAGTTTTTCAGCACTAGGGGGCATTAGTTCATGTGTTTCATATAGATAACATTGAGCTCATGCACGTGCATTTACCATGGAGTCAGCTCTGATTGGCTAAAATGCAAGTCTCTCAAAAGAACTGAAATAAGGGGCAATCTGCTAAGGCTTAGATACAAGGTAATTACAGAGGTAAAACATGTATAATTATAACTGTGTTATTTATGCAAAACTGGTGAATTAGTAATTAAGGGATTATCTATCTTTTAAAACAACAAAAATTCTGGTGTTGACTGTCACTTTAAGAAAGGTAAGCCACTCCCTGTCCCTGCAACATTGTCACAACGTATAACACTCCCCTCCACCTTCCCTCTCCCTGCCAGCCTTAACCCTTATGATGCTGCAAGCCTATCTGGCTCCACACTTACTTTTTAGACCTTTCTTGATACTAGATGAATAAAATAGTATTATTATAATTAATAAAATACAAAGCGTCTGAGCATTTCTTTGTAATATAGGTTTTGTAAAGGGTTTATCTATGCTCCTGAGAATGTTGGGTGTATAATTTACACTTGCACATTGGAATCCAAAGGAAATGTTTTATTCTTTAGAATTATCAAGTCAAGTGTATTTAAGTTACTATAAAATAAGTGAGCAGCACTTTCTGAATAGTAAAATAAGTGAGCTACTCTATCTGTATAGTAAAATAAGTTAGCTGCACTATCTTTATAGTAAAATAAGTTAGCTGCACTATCTGTATAGTAAAATAATTGAGCTACTCTATCTGTATAGTAAAATAAGGGAGCTGCATTATCTGTATAGTAAAATAAGTGAGCTGCACTATCTGTATAGTAAAATAAGTGAGCTGCCCTATCTGTATAGTAAAATAGGGGAGCTGCACTATCTGTATAGAAAAATAGGGGAACTGCCCTATCTGTATAGTAAAATAAGTGAGCTGCACTATCTGTATAGTAAAATAAGTGAGCTGCCCTATCTGTATAGTAAAATAAGGGAGCTGCTCTATCTGTATAGTAAAATAGGGGAGCTGCACTTTCTGTATAGTAAAATAGGGGAGCTGCACTATCTGTATAGTAAAATAAGGGAACTGCCCTATCTGTATAGTAAAATAAGTGAGCTGCACTATCTGTATAGTAAAATAAGTGAGCTGCCCTATCTGTATAGTAAAATAAGGGAGCTGCTCTATCTGTATAGTAAAATAGGGGAGCTGCACTATCTGTATAGTAAAATAGGGGAGCTGCACTATCTGTATAGTAAAATAAGTGAGCTGCGCTATCTGTATAGTAAAATAAGTGAGCTGCCCTATCTGTATAGTAAAATAAGGGAGCTGCTCTATCTGTATAGTAAAAAATAGGGGAGCTGCACTATCTGTATAGTAAAATAGGGGAGCTGCACTATCTGTATAGTAAAATAAGGGAGCTGCTCTATCTGTATAGTAAAATAAGGGAGCTGCCCTATCTGTATAGTAAAATAAGGGAGCTGCTCTATCTGTATAGTAAAATAAAGGAGCTGCACTATCTGTATAGTAAAATAAGTGAGCTGCACTATCTGTATAGTAAAATAAGGGAGCTGCTCTATCTGTATAGTAAAATAAGGGAGCTGCCCTATCTGTATACTAAAATAAGGGAGCTGCTCTATCTGTATAGTAAAATAAAGGAGCTGCACTATCTGTATAGTAAAATAAGTGAGCTGTACTATCTGTATAGTAAAATAAGGGAGCTGCTCTATCTGTATAGTAAAATAAGGGAGTTGTCCTATCTGTATAGTAAAATAAGGGAGCTGCCCTATCTGTATAGTAAAATAAGGGAGCTGCTCTATCTGTATAGTAAAATAGGGGAGCTGCACTATCTGTATAGTAAAATAGGGGAGCTGCCCTATCTGTATAGTAAAATAAGGGAGCTGCTCTATCTGTATAGTAAAATAGGGGAGCTGCCCTATCTGTATAGTAAAATAAGGGAGCTGCTCTACCTGTATAGTAAAATACTATCTGTATAGTAAAATAAGGGAGCTGCCCTATCTGTATAGTGAAATAAATGAGCTGCCCTATCTGTATAGTAAAATAAGGGAGCTGCTCTATCTTTATAGTAAAATAAGTGAGCTGCCCTATCTGTATAGTAAAATAAGTGAGCTGCTCTATCTGTATAGTAAAATAAGGGAGCTGCCCTATCTGTATAGTAAAATAAGTGAGCTGACCTATCTGTATAGTAAAATAAGTGAGCTGCCCTATCTGTATAGTAAAATAAGGGAGCTGCCCTATCTGTATAGTAAAATAAGTGAGCTGCCCTTTCTGTATATTAAAATAAGGGAGCTGCACTATCTGTATAGTAAAATAAGGGAGCTGCCCTATCTTTATAGTAAAATAAGTGAGCTGCTCTATCTTTATAGTAAAATAGGGGAGCTGCACTATCTGTATAGTAAAATAAGTAAGCTGCACTATCTGTATAGTAAAATAAGGGAGCTGCTCTATCTTTATACTGAAATAAGTGAGCTGCCCTATCTGTATAGTAAAATAAGTGAGCTGCCCTATCTTTATAGTAAAATAAGTGAGCTGTCCTATCTGTATAGTAAAATAGGGGAGCTGCACTATCTGTATAGTAAAATAAGTGAGCTGCACTATCTGTATAGTAAAATAAGGGAGCTTCCCTATCTGTATAATAAAGTAAGTGATCTGCCCTATCTGTATAGTAAAATAAGGGAGCTTCCCTATCTGAATAGTAAAATAAGGGAGCTGCGCTATCTGTATAGTAAAATAAGTGAGCTGCTCTATCTGTATAGTAAAATAAGGGAGCTGCCCTATCTGTATAGTAAAATAAGGGAGCTGCCCTATCTGTATAGTAAAATAAGGGAGATGCTCTATCTGTATAGTAAAATAAGGGAGCTGCACTATCTGTAAAGTAAAATAAGGGAGCTGCACTATCTGTATAGTAAAATGAGTGACCTGCCCTATCTGTATAGTAAAATAAGTGAGCTGCTCTATCTGTATAGTAAAATAAGGGAGCTGCCCTATCTGTATAGTAAAATAAGTGAGCTTCCCTATCTTTATAGTAAAATAAGTGAGCTGCTCTATCTGTATATAGTAAAATAAGGGAGCTGCACTATCTATATAGTAAAATAGGGGAGCTGCACTATCTTTATAGTAAAATAAGTGAGCTGCTCTATCTTTATAGTAAAATAAGGGAGCTGCACTATCTATATAGTAAAATAAGGGAGTTGGCCTATCTGTAAAGTAAAAGAAGAGAGCTGCCCTATCTTTATAGTAAAATAAGTGAGCTGCTCTATCTTTATAGTAAAATAGGGGAGCTGCTCTATCTGTATAATAAAATAAGTGACCTGCCCTATCTGTATAGTAAAATAAGGGGGGTTGCCCTATCTGTATAATAAAATAAGTGAGCTGCTCTATCTGTATGGTAAAATAAGGGAGCTGCCCTATCTGTATAGTAAAATAAGGGGGGTTGCCCTATCTGTATAGTAAAATAAGGGAGCTGCCCTATCTGTATAGTAAAATAAGGGGGGTTGCCCTATCTGTATAGTAAAATAAGGGAGCTGCCCTATCTGTATAGTAAAATAAGGGAGCTGCCCTATCTGTATAGTAAAATAAGAGAGCTGCCCTATTTGTATAGTAAAATAAGGGAGCTGCCCTATCTGTATAGTAAAATAAGGGAGCTGCCCTATCTGTATAGTAAAATAAGGGAGCTGCCCTATTTGTATAGTAAAATAAGGGAGCTGCTCTATCTGTATAGTAAAATAAGAGAGCTGCCCTATTTGTATAGTAAAATAAGGGAGCTGCCCTATCTGTATAGTAAAATAAGTGAGCTGCTCTATCTGTATAGTAAAATAAGGGAGCTGCTCTATCTGTATAATAAAATAAGGGAGCTGCCCTATCTGTATAGTAAAATAAGGGAGCTGCCCTATCTGTATAGTAAAATAAGTGAGCTGCTCTATCTGTATAGTAAAATAAAAGAGCTGCACTATCTGTATAGTAAAATAAGAGAGCTGCACTATCTGTATAGTAAAATAAGAGAGCTGCACTATCTGTATAGTAAAATAAGAGAGCTGCACTATCTGTATAGTAAAATAAGAGAGCTGCACTATCTGTATAGTAAAATAAGGGAGCTGCTCTATCTGTATAGTAAAATAAGAGAGCTGCCCTATCTGAATAGTTAAATAAGTGAGCTGCCCTATCTGTATAGTAAAATAAGTGAGCTGCTCTATCTGTATAGTAAAATAAGGGAGCTGCCCTATCTGTATGGTAAAATTAGTGGGCTGCTCTATCTGTATAGTAAAATAAGGGAGCTGCCCTATCTGTATAGTAAAATAAGTGAGCTGCCCTATCTGTATAGTAAAATAAGTGAGCTGCTCTATCTGTATGGTAAAATAAGGGAGCTGCCCTATCTGTATAGTAAAATAAGTGATCTGCTCTATCTGTATGGTAAAATAAGGGAGCTGCTCTATCTGTATAGTAAAATAAGGGAGCTGCCCTATCTGTATAGTAAAATAAGTGAGCTGCTCTATCTGTATGGTAAAATAAAGGAGCTGCCCTATCTGTATAGTAAAATCAGGGAGCTGCCCTATCTGTATAGTAAAATAAGTGATCTGCACTATCTGTATAGTAAAATAAGTGAGCTGCTCTATCTGTATGGTAAAATAAGGGAGCTGCCCTATCTGTATGGTAAAATAAGAGAGCTGCACTATCTGTATATTAAAATAAGAGAGCTGCCCTATATGAATAATAAAATAATCGTGGAAAGCCAGAAAGAGACCTTATACCATTTTTATAACTTTTGTGTAATCCCACAGACCATGCATTAGATTAGCTGCTTGGAAACTGCATCTTGGACAAACTACAAATTTATCAGTGCCCCAGAAGGCCATCCTGCTAGGTGTAATATATGACCTACAATATATAAATGTACTATATTGAGTGATACCTATATAGTCATACATAGAGAGAGAGAGATTTCTACAATTTAAAAATTAAAAATATACACAGTATTTAAACACTATTTGGGTGTATTTATATAAATATAACAATATAATATTGATGTAAATACGTTTATTGTTCTTTATAGCCTACTGGGTTAGTAAACCTTCTTTGGAACTAAGTCTAGACACTTAGCATACAACAGGGGAGGTCTCAAGCAAACACAATTAAACAAACCAGACAATTTGTCTTATTAACAAATCATGTATTAACACTTATTATTATTTCTGTTAGTTTCAGGTTACATTTACCTCTCAGGTACTTGAAAGCTTCTCCATTCTTCTTCATCGCCTTTACAAACGTTTATTTTTTGACAATTTATTTATTCGATTTCAATACAAATAATGTCCATTACGATATTCCTAAAATGACAGAATTAAAGAGAAAAAGAAACACAGATTTACAGTTACAGTATATATATATATATATATATATATATAATTGAGAAAGATGCAGAGGGGACGCAATCGCTACTAGAGCTAGAGCCTAGACTAAGTAGGCAAAGAACTGTGTATAACAGTAAACAATGGTGCAGACCCTTTAAGAATTTATGTAATGGTAGAGTTTAGAAGAGAATCCAGGACTGAAATCCTGGTGTATAAAGACAGGGAATTCAGCACTCTTTTAAGTAAAGCTCAAGAAAGTTCAATTCCAAAATTATTGAATTTTTATTGTTCGTGATAAAGCAGCCCTCCACACCGGAAGAGCACAGCCCCACATCAAATACTTAGCAACAAGATTCAAAATGTAAAGTACACATTGATAAGCCAAGTGATAGGGGGATATATGATAGACTTAAAACCTGACCGGTCAGGGGCACACACCAATTAAGCAAAAGGAACAGTTTGTTACGTAACTGAAGTTGTCAGAATGTTATTAAAGCCAACTACACCCTGCTGCACACAGAACCTCATAGAATACAGTGCTGAGGTATACCCTGGGCAGGTTAATAAAAGGGATCTAAGAGGCTTTAAGCAACCACAGTAAAATAATTATAGGGAAAAGATCGTTAGTTATCTATTAAGGTATTTTCAGACAGCAGCAAATAAATAACAGATATACAAAAAATCTGTATATACAGAGAGTACACCTATAGTCTAACTACACCCGGCTGCGCATAGCACCCCTTCGAATAGAGGTATACTGCTAGGCAGGTTCACATGGGGATCTAAGTAGACAAAGGTGTACGGCCTGGATATGCACATAGCCAGTTAGGTTTTTAGGTTCATCAAAACCTGTTATGGAAATAAGCGGTGTTAGGATTTATAAATAGTTGATACTCAGAAGCTTTAGATATATTTTTTGCAGAGTCTTAAAGCAACAGTCAAGTGGCATGCAGTTAGTAAGCAAAAGCAACAGGCAAGTTCCTCTGTGTTAACTCCTATTGCAAGCAAGCATATACTCCTGAATATAACTCATCCAGCTTATGTTAGTAGAATACGGCATGCACATTTGATCTATGTGCATGCCGTATTCTACTAACATAAGCTGGATATATTAATCTGTTAATGTGTGTATATACACATAGAAACAAATAAATATATATGTATATAATTGCAAATTGCACCTCACTTGTAATACCAGTGCACATTTCACTTCAGTTGAAGGCAAATATCACTTTCGCATAAGAGATATATTTTGTGATCGACTCGTAATCTGACACTATATATATATATATATATATGTATAGTTTAGCAAAATAGTTAGGGTGACGTTATAATAGCTTATAGACATTGTTTGACGTTTCCATCTTGAGTCTCCCTATCATGTTGAAACCTCTCTTGACCCTCATTTCTTTTGAGTCCAACTATCTCCATGCTCTTCTATGTTCTTTCTGCTCTCTTGACCCTACACTGTTGCTGTCCAACCACCAGCTACTCCCAAAATTTCCCTGTCTTATCTCTATACAGGCTGCACTACATCCCAAGGATCGTCTTGAAGTTTCCTGCATTGGGAACCCAGCCACGGACAGACCATGGACCATCATCTACCTTGATGGCCATCTCTGTCATAGCCTGTATACCCATACCCCACATTCCCTCTCTGGTGGATCTTATCTCTTCATTGTGTTCCTGTGTTGTTTTATTTTTGTTTTCAGATTGCATTACCTTATCCTTACCCTTATACTTACCCTCTCTATAGTTCCTTCAGAGGTGCAGAATTCCTTCACCTCCCAGCAATGCCATGATACTGTAAGGATTCCACTCCTGGTTTTCCTTCTTTTTCTACAGCTCACCTTCCACCTCTATTTAAGTCATGTCTCCGCCCCAAACAAGTGCTTAGTTATTAAGTTCATATCAGCTAAGCTCTATGCATCCAATTCCTATCCTGTGTATAATTTCATGAATTGAAGATATATGCTATTACAAGTTATTGGATTTACAATTACCAGCAGGAACTGCTCCTATAAACAACTTTTCCAGTGAACGGAATTAAATCATCTAAGTTACTTATTGTTTGCTCTGCAGCCAACACAAGCTTTTACACTGAGGATTGGATCTGTTTCATCAGACACCTGCAAGCAGGACAAACCGGGACTTTCAAGGAGTAACCGCAAGTAAAATAAAATCTTAAGTTGCTTCCACACAGTTAACTGATCTTTTTACTGCAATTACTAGCATATCGCTACTTTTGTTTCAATATAACATTTGTATCAAGCCGGTTTCACTGTAACGCTACGGAACAGCTCTGACGTCATCAGCTGGGGAACTCCTGTGTACCTGACACGCCCCTGTCAGCAGCTGCATGTTTCTGTGTTCTCTCTCACTACATACTAGACGGATACTATTACTAACAGCCTTCACAGTGGCTAGTCCACATTTCACTTGCTCCCTATCTAAACCTAAGTCTCAATACTGAAATTCACTGATTATCATTTCTGAATTCTAATTCAAAGTTATTGAACTTCCTTTGCAGTTATATATTGGAATATTGCTACACACTAATAGTAGCTTATTACTATAAATATATTCTCAGACTTCAATTCATCATAAATTAAAACTCACTCTGATTCATTACAGCCTATGCTGAAATAATAGTCTGTATTTTAGAGTGAAACATTCATACTTTTACGGCAGTTGAGATCCAACATTAATAACCATATTACAGAATAACTAAGCCATTATTATGGATCCAGCCGAGCTCCCACAAATTGTCTTTAACCTGTCACAAAGGGTAGACCAACTCAGCCAGGGTCTAAGAGAATTACAATTGGAGAATGAGACATTGAGAAACGTTATAAAAGATTCCATCAATCCTAAGCTACCAGCCCAAGAGACCTCTCCTGAACCCTTTGTTGCTCCTCCAGAATGTTTTCAAGGAGACAGAAATCAATATCGCCACTTTAAGAATGCTTGCCTTCTTAATTTTTCTCTCAAGCCTAGGACTTATCCAAACGATAGGGTGAAAGTTCTCAGCATGATAAGTTACTTAAGGGGAGAACCCCGTATATGGGCTGACACACTATTCGAGACTAATAATCCGGTCCTATCATCCTTTTCGGCATTTCTTGACGTCATGGATGAATTATATAATGATACCAACCTCCAAATTACAGCTGAGAGCAAAATGAGGAAATTGAAGCAAGGATCCAGACCTGTGGAATATTACATAACGGAGTTCAAACAGTACTCCATTGACTCCCAATGGAATGCCATAGCCCTCAGAAATCAATTTAGGCTTGGTCTTTCTGATGCAGTCAAGGATGAATTAGCCAGAACAGAATTACCAGAGACACTTGAGGCTCTTATGAAATTAAGTAGCCATATTGATAGAAGATTAAGGGAGAGAAGATCCGAACGACAATACTCAGACCAGCCAAACAAAAAGTTTTCCAGTCCTAACCAACCTACTCTTAGGTCTACTAGTCCCACCGGAGCTGAAGCTATGGATATCAGCATCTTCAGGGGACCTCTATCACCGGATGAACGTATGAGAAGAAAGACCCGGGGCCTTTGCATGTATTGTGGTGATCCAGCTCACAGTCTTAAGGACTGCCCTATCATACCCCAGAAAAAGAACAGTAAGTGTAGCACTAACTTCACCTCTCAAGTAGTACTTAACAAACCACTTCACTGTTCTCTACTTTTGTCTTTACAGTGGGCAAGTAAACAGATCTCCGTTCCTGCTATCATTGACACCGGAGCTCAAGGCAACTACATCGACAGCTCATTAGTGTCTATCAATAAAATACCCCTGATTAAGAAATTGTCTCCTATTTCACTTCGTGTTGTTGATGGCTCTGAGATTTCTTCTGGACCTATTACACATCATACCATTCCTCTTTCTGTCACTACATTAAACAATCATCATGAACATCTCTCTTTTGATGTGATTACATCTCCCTTATTTCCAATTGTTCTTGGGTTGGCTTGGCTACAACTACATGAACCTCAGATCATTTGGAAATCTTTAGACATACATTTAAACTCACAATATTGCCAACAAACCTGTATTAGGCAGTCATTACTTTCTCTGAACCCCACTTCTGACACTCTTGTACCAATTGAATACAGTCACTTCGCTGAGGTTTTCAGTAAAAAAGAGGCTGAAACACTTCCTCCCCATCGATCCTATGACTGCCCCATAGAGTTGAAACCAGGTACAACTCCACCCATAGGACATTTATATCCTCTATGTCAATCCGAATTAGACCATCTGAAAAGCTACTTAGATGAGAATTTGAAGAAAGGATTCATTTGTCCTTCTGTCTCACCAGCCGGTGCTGGTATGTTTTTTGTCCGAAACAAGGACAACTCTTTACGCCCTATTATCGATTTTAGACAACTAAATAAGATCACCATAAAAAATCGCTACCCACTTCCACTCATTCCGGAACTCATAGAGAGACTAAGACATGCTACTATCTACACTAAATTGGATTTGAGGGGAGCATACAACCTTGTACGCATCAGAGAGGGGGATGAATGGCTCACGGCTTTTAGAACAAGATATGGGTTGTATGAATACCTAGTTATGCCTTTCGGACTCACCAATGCACCAGCAACCTTCCAATTCTTTATAAATGACATTTTTCATGATTTACTCGATATTTGTGTCATAGTTTATTTAGATGACATTTTGATTTATTCCTCCAATACTACTGACCACATCAAACACGTTAGTTGGGTTTTATCTCGTCTCCAGGTTCACCGACTATATGCCAAACTGGAAAAATGTATTTTTCATACTACAACGATAGATTTCCTGGGTTATTCCATCAGCCCTGAAGGCATTCAAATGCAAGAGGGAAAAGTTGAGGCAGTAAAATCATGGCCAACTCCTATGAACAGAAAGGATCTACAAAAATTCCTCGGATTCAGTAATTATTACAGGAAATTCATCCGAAATTTCTCAAGTATTTCGAAACCTCTTACCAAACTTACTAGCTCCAATTGCGTGTTCCGATGGTCGAAAGAAGCTGCTGATGCTTTCAGTTTCCTCAAGGAGTCTTTTTCTTCAGCTCCTATTTTAAAGTATCCTGATCCCGACCTGCAATATATATTGGAAGTGGATTCTTCGGACTATGCACTCGGTGCAGTCTTATCACAACATAAGACACTCAAAGAACCTCTATTCCCTATCGGCTTCTTCTCAAAAATTATGTCCTCTGCAGAAATAAATTACTACATAGGGGATAAAGAATTACTGGCCATCAAAAGAGCTTTGGAATTTTGGAGACATCTCCTGGAAAGTACATCTCATCCCATCATAATACAGTATATACAGACCATCGTAACCTTGAATTTCTACAGAACAACAAAACTTTATCTGGAAGACAGGTTAGATGGAGCCTCTTCTTCAGTCGTTTTGACTTCCAGATTTTGTATAGACCTGGATCGAAAAATGGAAAGGCAGATGCCCTCTCCCGCAGAGATCCTAGACCCATTCCTGAATATACACCTAGTTGTATCCTCCCACCTACTAAATTTCTCGCTTCACTATCTATATCAGTTCCAGACTATGAAGCCGCCTTAGGTTTGGAAAAACAAACACTTCTGAACTCCCTAATTAAGAAAGATGGGTTATATTTTCATGGTTCTCAGATTTACATACCTGAATCACTCAGAGCACAAATAATTAAAGAACACCATGATCCTCCCTTACTTGGTCATGTAGGTATCAGACGCACTAAGGAATTAGTAAGCAGAACTTACTGGTGACCATCCATGGAAAATTCTATCAAGCTTTATATTCAGCAGTGTAATACTTGCTCTGTATCCAAACCCGAGAGAAGACCTCCGTACGGACTCCTCATGCCTTTAGACATACCCAATTCACCCTGGGCTCACATTGGTATGGATTTTATAGTAGAACTACCGCCAAGCTCTGGTTTCACCACCATTTTAGTCGTTACTGACCACTTTACTAAAATGGCACATTTCATTGCTTACCACAAGTTACCTACTTCCTCAGAAACTGCACATTTGTTTCTAAACAACGTTGTAAGGCATCATGGTTTACCGACTGTTTTGTTCACAGACAGAGGTAGCCAATTTACCTAAAGGTTTTGGAAAACACTCACTACAACTCTGCAAATTGAACAACGGCTCAGTACTGCCTTCCACCCGCAAACGAACGGACAAACTGAAAGATTGAACCAATGGCTCGAACAATACTTACGTTGTTACTGTTCATATCATCAACATAAATGGTCATCTTTTCTTGCTATGGCAGAATTTTCCTACAATAACACTATCAACAGTACCACCAATTACTCTCCTTTCTTTGCTAACTATGGTTTCAATCCTAGATTTAATTTTCAGCACTCCTCTTCTGAAAATACACCATCTGTTGACGAATTATTACAACGCCTATCAGAAAACTTCCATCATTTATGTACAAACATACAGCATGCACAAGCATCTCAGAAAAAGTATTATGACTTACGACGAAGAGTTGCTCCAAAGTATAAAATAGGGGACTTTGTATGGTTGTCAACAAAAAATATCAAGTTACATCTTCCCAAGAAGAAATTGGCTAGTCTATTCATAGGCCCATTCAAGATCATTCACATAGTAAATGAGAATGCAGTTACCTTGGATCTACCTGATACTTTGGTAATACACCCTACCTTCCATGTCTCTTTGCTTAAGCCTTATACAGGTTAACACCCTCCTACACCTCTCCTTCCTCCTGATCCGGTATGCCTGGACGCAAACATGTATGAAGTTCAGGATCTCCTCGATTCACAATATTGTAATGGTGAACTTCAGTATCTTGTAAGATGGAAAGGATTTTCATCTGACGAAGACTCCTGGGAACCTCATACCCATATTGATGCTACTAGGCTTGTTGCACGTTTCCATAGACGTTTTCCACACAGACCTAAACATCCAGCCATGGTCGGCTTGCTTGAGGGGGGGGACGTGTAAGGATTCCACTCCTGGTTTTCCTTCTTTTTCTACAGCTCACCTTCCACCTCTATTTAAGTCATGTCTCCGCCCCAAACAAGTGCTTAGTTATTAAGTTCATATCAGCTAAGCTCTATGCATCCAATTCCTATCCTGTGTATAATTTCATGAATTGAAGATATATGCTATTACAAGTTATTGGATTTACAATTACCAGCAGGAACTGCTCCTATAAACAACTTTTCCAGTGAACGGAATTAAATCATCTAAGTTACTTATTGTTTGCTCTGCAGCCAACACAAGCTTTTACACTGAGGATTGGATCTGTTTCATCAGACACCTGCAAGCAGGACAAACCGGGACTTTCAAGGAGTAACCGCAAGTAAAATAAAATCTTAAGTTGCTTCCACACAGTTAACTGATCTTTTTACTGCAATTACTAGCATATCGCTACTTTTGTTTCAATATAACATTTGTATCAAGCCGGTTTCACTGTAACGCTACGGAACAGCTCTGACGTCATCAGCTGGGGAACTCCTGTGTACCTGACACGCCCCTGTCAGCAGCTGCATGTTTCTGTGTTCTCTCTCACTACATACTAGACGGATACTATTACTAACAGCCTTCACAGTGGCTAGTCCACATTTCACTTGCTCCCTATCTAAACCTAAGTCTCAATACTGAAATTCACTGATTATCATTTCTGAATTCTAATTCAAAGTTATTGAACTTCCTTTGCAGTTATATATTGGAATATTGCTACACACTAATAGTAGCTTATTACTATAAATATATTCTCAGACTTCAATTCATCATAAATTAAAACTCACTCTGATTCATTACAGCCTATGCTGAAATAATAGTCTGTATTTTAGAGTGAAACATTCATACTTTTACGGCAGTTGAGATCCAACATTAATAACCATATTACAGATACTGCCTGACAACCCACTATTCACCATCAACTCTGTGAGAATGTTTGGGATTGTTTGTTAATGAATTTGGGAGGGGATGTTTCTGCACTATGCCATGCCACACATCTTATATATACATAGGAATGTTTAAGTAGTTGCCTACTCCACTCAATGGCGGTTAGCATCCAGGAATAGTGGTGTTGTCTCCTACCTAACAACATCACTACTACCTTGTTTGTGCTTACCCTCTTGTAGCCCTGTGAACTGTCTCAGAAGGGAGCACCAATGTACTAATAGCATTGTGATTGTGATACCGCCTTGAGTCACATTGACTTTTTGTGATCGCTGCACTTTGATGTTTGCGGGCAAAGGGGGGGATATAATGAGCTGCTTATTTTATTCACTTCTCCTCTAAGGTGAAACTCAAGGCCTTCTTGTTCAGTATTAGCTTTTCAGCCCAATTTGCCTAAGGCCAGACCCCAAGAAAGCATATCTTCCTAGTTTTAGCATAAAACACCTGTTTTTGTTAGCAACCACGTAATCACATGAGATTTAGTAGTCAATTAGCTCACTGCTTTGTAAGGCACTGTAAGGGTATACAAATGCATGAGTACTATTTTGCTGATTTTTTTTTTTTATATTTTTATTGAGGGTAATATAGTTACAAGACATACAGTTTGCTCAATAAAACAGAGAAATCCATGCAATCAGAAAACTAGAAAAAAAGGAAACCATGCACAACCTCTCACACCTGGTTGTTGCTAGGACTACACACATCTCTTAGAACAGCAAAAAGATTTGGAGAGCAAACCTATAAGCTACCCTCTGATTTTTTCCCTCATAAGTAATAAAGGCCACTTTTGGACCTTGAATAACATAACACATTAAACTGAGGGGATTTGATTTTGCTGATTTTTGCTGGGACACTGTTGCAATTGATTTCAGTTAATTTTTTCAAGGGGTGTGCTACCAAATATTAAATTGATGGTGCCAATATTTTTGTCCAGTCCATTTCTGGAGTTTTGCAGGGAATGTGTCAAATTTGGCCTAAATGCCTAAACATTTGTAATTGCAACAATTTTCTGGTAGAAGTGGTGCATTATCTGACAGAAAAGCAGGAGTGCCAATATTTTTGGCCAATACTGTCTATATATATATATATATATATATATATATATATATATATATATATATATATATATATATATAACAAATAAGTTATTTAGCACTATCTAGATTCCTGAAAACTAGCTGACAAAAAGTGGCTGCTAATCCTCCAGGGTTCTGCTGCCACTGAGCAGATGAGGCAAAGGGGTCAATTTATCAAGCTCTGTACGGAAACAAAAGACCGCTGCTCCATAACTTGTCCGCCATCTCTCAGGCGGCAGACAAAAATCAACCCGAACGAATATGATCAGGTTGATTGACACCCCCTGCTACACAAATATAGAGTATGAGGAACAGCGCTCACAATGTCAATCAAACAAGAAATGTCTAATAGTTTAATTGGCCAAAATATCAATGTGTGTACAAAAAAACAATATTAATCAATCACAAAACTCTCACCTTGTTTTACCTCATCCTTATAAGGTATGTAAAATGTCCTAGGGGATGGAGATTACCACTCTGAGTGTGGTTGAGTCCCAATTGGAGGTATTGTAAATACCAGCTTGATATTTATGTAAATAAGTGTTGGGGTTCTATTCCCTTACATTAAACCACTCTGAGTTGTATTGTTAAAAATAGGGAAAGAGCCCATACAATCATAAAAAGAATATGTTTAAAAACTATTTTACTTTAATCTAAGTAAAAAAATGAGTAAGGACCCTTAACTTGTTGAAGGAAGAAAGGAAGAATATAGGGACCTCTCGCTGGACTTATATTGTAATCTAAAATTGTTAAATCACATAAAAGTCACGTTTTATTTAGATATGAACATAAAATCTAATAATAAAGCCAAAGTTCGTTATGTGCTTTATAATGACCTGGTAGTCTAAGGATTAAAGAGTATAAGAACCATCTTATGTATAGATAAAAACTGGTTTGGTGAAGCCCTGGAGCTACATGTGTATCTGTCATCTTTACAGCTCAGAGAAACCAGACGTGCACTATGGGTGCTAAGCGGAAATGACGTCTCTGAGTGTATATATATATATATATATATACAGTGAGTGCAGAATTATTAGGCAAATGAGTGTTTTGACCACATCATCCTCCTTATGCATGTTGTCTTACTCCAAGCTGTATAGGCTCGAAAGTCTACTACCAATTAAGCATATTAGGTGATGTGCATCTCAGTAATGAGAAGGGGTGTGGTCTAATGACATCAACACCCTATATCAGGTGTGCATAATTATTAGGCAACTTCCTTTCCTTTGGCAAAATGGGTCAAAAGAAGGACTTGACAGGCTCAGAAAAGTAAAAAATAGTGAGATATCTTGCAGAGGGATGCAGCACTCTTAAAATTGCAAAGCTTCTGAAGCGTGATCATCGAACAATCAAGCGTTTCATTCAAAATAGTCAACAGGGTCGCAAGAAGCGTGTGGAAAAACCAAGGCGCAAAATAACTGCCCATGAACTGAGAAAAGTCAAGCGTGCAGCTGCCAAGATGCCACTTGCCACCAGTTTGGCCATATTTCAGAGCTGCAACATCACTGGGGTGCCCAAAAGCACAAGGTGTGCAATACTCAGAGACATGGCCAAGGTAAGAAAGGCTGAAAGACGACCACCACTGAACAAGACACACAAGCTGAAATGTCAAGACTGGGCCAAGAAATATCTCAAGACTGATTTTTCTAAGGTTTTATGGACTGATGAAATGAGAGTGAGTCTTGATGGGCCAGGTGGATGGGCCTGTGGCTGGATTGGTAAAGGGCAGAGAGCTCCAGTCCGACTCAGACGCCAGCAAGGTGGAGGTGGAGTACTGGTTTGGGCTGGTATCATCAAAGATGAGCTTGTGGGGCCTTTTCGGGGTGAGGATGGAGTCAAGCTCAACTCCCAGTCCTACTGCCAGTTTCTGGAAGACACCTTCTTCAAGCAGTGGTACAGGAAGAAGTCTGCATCCTTCAAGAAAAACATGATTTTCATGCAGGACAATGCTCCATCACACGCGTCCAAGTACTCCACAGCGTGGCTGGCAAGAAAGAGTATAAAAGAAGAAAATCTAATGACATGGCCTCCTTGTTCACCTGATCTGAACCCCATTGAGAACCTGTGGTCCATCATCAAATGTGAGATTTACAAGGAGGGAAAACAGTACACCTCTCTGAACAGTGTCTGGGAGGCTGTGGTTGCTGCTGCACGCAATGTTGATGGTGAACAGATCAAAACACTGACAGAATCCATGGATGGCAGGCTTTTGAGTGTCCTTGCAAAGAAAGGTGGCTATATTGGTCACTGATTTGTTTTTGTTTTGTTTTTGAATGTCAGAAATGTATATTTGTGAATGTTGAGATGTTATATTGGTTTCACTGGTAAAAATAAATAATTGAAATGGGTATATATTTGTTTTTTGTTAAGTTGCCTAATAATTATGCACAGTAATAGTCACCTGCACACACAGATATCCCCCTAAAATAGCTATAACTAAAAACAAACTAAAAACTACTTCCAAAACTATTCAGCTTTGATATTAATGAGTTTTTTGGGTTCATTGAGAACATGGTTGTTGTTCAATAATAAAATTAATCGTCAAAAATACAACTTGCCTAATAATTCTGCACTCCCTGTATATGTATGTGTCTAAATCCTAATTCTATAATAATATTTAATAATGTGTTTTAATGTGTATTTACTGTAAATAATTTTTTTTTTTTTTTTTTTATTGAGGTTTTACAGAAAAAAAAAACATAACATAAATCGCCTGTGTGCATCATAAATGAAAAATACAGCGAAAATTGAACATCATTTTTCAAAAATTATACAGTATGCAATAACTAGGCTAATGAAACCTCATTTTTATGATAAGTAACATAAATGACTAACCAGTTAGCAACCAACTCACAGGCCATACGGCCACTAAGGATATAGAGAAGACAACTGGTAGATAAGTAAGTAGTTAGAGTGTGGGGGGGGGAGGATATTCAGTGGATAAGCACCGCTAGTCAAACATGGGGGTGTGGGGGGGGGGAGCCTTATATAAGTTCGTGGAGGTGTCTACAAGCAGTAACTATGTTACTAGCCACTGCGAAATACATAATTATTACTTGTCATCTGGGGACACTGTATTAGACTCATTGTTCTATTAAGTAGGAGATGGATACTTAAGGTCAAAGTCTCTATTAAGGAGATGACTAGATTAACTAGAGGTATGACCATTTTACATGTAGCTAATGGTATTGACAAATACTTGTGTATCTTGGAGCAGAAGTCCAGAAAGATACAGGGGGTAAAGATATATTTAGGTATGCGTACATAATAAACCTGCGTTTCCGCCCTGTATTACGGTATGTATCTTTAAACTTAGTAGAGACAGCAATAGACGGAACTATTATTTATATTAGACCAAAAGGACAACCCAGACACAAAACTAGGAAGGAAAGGACTAGCAACATGTCGAAATAATCATCGCTTATGTGGTTCAGATCTACTCTATTCTAACGATTGAGTGACGAATGAGAGTCTTAAAATATAAGAGCTAAGTAGTACCTCCTCAAAATGTTAGGAATCCTAATTTTTTTTTAATCATAATAGAAAAAGCAATACAACATCCCTATGTGTTGTGAATAAACTGTTGTTCAGAGACTGTTAACCATGGTTTAAAAGTCCGTGCAGAGCTCCATGTACATGTGTAGGTTTACAGTAGCAATTAAAGCTAAAGTCCAGTAAGCCACTCGGACATAAAGAGATGCATATATAGATGTACAGTTACTTTTACTTTTGAGCCCAAATCTAATAATGAAAACTGAGCCTGCTACCATTAAGGGCTAAAGTGCCGCCTAGTATTGGTTGTTATTGTTTAAGCTTAAAAGGGCAGCCAAAGAAGTCCATAGCTGTCATGTAAACATAAATAGGACAATGGGCAATGTAACCAATGTGGTAATGAGTATACTGAGCTAGTGCGTATCCCCACGGACCCATCTCTTCCCAGCTGAAAAATTATAGACTTTATAGTGTTTTGTGCCTGCTTACAGATCTTGATATTTAGGTAGCAGGAAGATTAACAAACATATAATTTCCCTAGATATAACATACTAATTGTAGTCTGATAGAGGATAACACATTTATGTAACAGAGTTGGAGTACTGACCACTAAATAGTATAGAATAAGATAAGGCCAGTGTGGGCAGACTAAATTATAAGCTTGCAATGTTATATGAACACAGGTTTCAAGACCATAGTAAGTAAGAGATCAAACAACATTACATTTGTACATTGGAGCAGGCAAGCTTGAACAAATATATAACTATTACATAACAGGGCATGCATAGTGAATTGGGGAATGTAAATCCAACTTCTGAGGGTGCAGAAGTGTAATAAAAGTAGATATCGAATTTTATGAGTGAACAAGAAAAAATAGTCAACAACAAAGTAATATAGCAGAACGTTCTACTGAACCTAATTCAGTCAGTTAACAGCATTGAGCAACATCTATTAGTTATTAGTCAGATTAGCCAAGTTCTGACCCAAGTATGAAAAGTAATAAGCTTCTTCAGTTTACCCTATTCCAGAGCGGCAGCTACTTTGGATATTGAAGTAGAGACTACCAGAAGTTCTACAAACAGCATGCATAGTTTTTCCCCAACGGCTTAGGGAGAATAAACAAAGAAGGTGAAGCTCCTTTCCTCTAGCCTGTGTCCCGTAGGACAGACTAACCAATACCCAGTCTGTAAGATCCTGTGTGTGGCACATCAGATAAGATTCCGTTGTAAAGTAGGGCCTCCATCTTATGCATACCTTTGTGGCAGGCGTCATAGCCGGGCTGTGGGACCGTGGGTTGGCCTCTAGCGACATCATAGCGGGATGCTGGTCTCAGGGCAAGAATGTGTATCCCCGTGTAGACTTCAGCTCACGTAAGGAAGCCTGAGAGAGTGATCTCCAGAGGTGTTTAATAGCATCACACTCGAGAGTGCTTGTGCCACTTAGCTGAAATCTCATCTGAGCCTCCAAGCTGCTAGTGTCCTCCAATGCCAGTGTGACTCGAGTCATCTGGGTGTCATATGCCTCTTCTTGTTGTGCCGATGTTAGGGCTATCGGCGACTGCACACAGGACTGTTGTTCCGCTTGCTCCGCCATTTTTGTTACAGATGCCATGTGAGATTCAGGGCTGCATCTAATGGTGTTCCTCAGGCTGTTGTAGTTACTGGTCATGCGAGTCCCCAAGTCTACTAGGCATGCCCTTAGCTCAGAGTATAATTCATCCATCTTCTATGGTGTAGCCTAGGAGCTTCAGCAGGCCAGGTTTATCTAGAAGTGCAATAGGAATATTGAAGCCAAGATGGCGGATCTCACCGCTAGGCTTTACTTTGTATTTCGCAGATCTAGGAGTCCGGGTGTCCTCAAAAATATAGCTTTCCTGATTGCTTTATAAACAGAAGTAAGGATCTGAAGCCCTCATTGTGCTAAAGGGATAGGTAATGAGGTTTATATATAAAAAAATAGCTGAGAATGCTGCAGGAGCTGTGTATAAACACGTCTGGTCTCCACAATGGCTGGCTCCGCCCCTACTGTAAATAATTTAACATTCCAATGATCTTCACACACAGGAAAATATTTTTATTTTAAATATATATATATATATATTTATGTATATATATATATATATATATATATATATATATACACACACACACAGGTGGCCCTCGGTTTACGCCGGTTCAATTTGCGCCGTTTCAGAATAACAACCTTTTTTTCAGTCATGTGACTGCAATTGAAATGCATTGAAAAACATTGCACTAATTAAAATAGCCAGTAGGTGGAGCTGTCCGCTTGTGTTTCAGCAAAGTTAAGCAAGCTTTACAGCCTGAAATTGATCTGTGTACACAGATCAGACCAGACTTATCGAGCAACAAGTTCTAGCAGGCAATTCCCTATTATCTTCCTGTCCAGCAGCTTGAGGTGAGGGTGCCTAACTGCCTATTAATCACTGCAGATTGAAATGCATAGAATAGGTGCAGACCCAATATTATCTAACATGCTAACAATGCAGAGAACTGATTGCAGAAAAATGCAAGTAAAAAAATGTTTTTGTTCATTAAACTTAGTTTGATGATGATGCAGTCTGTTGTGTAATTATTTTATTAGGTGCTGTTAGCAAATGTTTTTGTTCATTAAACTTAGTTTGATTATATTTTCTGTGTTGTGTGATTATTTTATTAGGTTATAATACTGTTTTAGCAAATGTTTTTGTTCATTTAACTTAGTTTAATTATATATTCTGTGTTGTGTGATTATTTGATACTGTTTATAATGCTGTTTAGCATTTAAAGTCTTAATTTCAAAGCTATAAAAATAATGTATTAGGTGTTACTTATGACATTTTTGAGAGGGGCCTGGAACCTAACTCCCTCACTTCCCATTGACTTACATTATAAACTGGGTTTCAATTTACAACGGTTTCGATTTACAACCATTCCTCCTGGAACCTAACCCCGGCGTAAACTGAGGGTTACCTGTATATATATATATATATATATATATACCTTTACATTTATTCCTATAGATATATAGGTATATATATATATATTTTACATTAACATTATCACATATATTAAAAATATTTATATTTCATAATTAAAATTACATTTTTTTTCTATGTGAAGAACATGTCAATGTAAAATATAAGTAAAGCACTTCAAGTTTTGCGCTTTAGGACTAATGTGGTGTTGGGTTAGTGCACATGAAGAATTAGTTAACTTAAAGGGACAGTCTACACCAAAATGTTTCTTATTTAAAAAGATAGATAATCCCTTTATTACCCATTCCTCGTTTTTGCATAACCAACACATTTATATTAATATACTTTTTACCTCAGTGATTACCTTGTATCTAAGCCTCTGCAGACAGCCTCCTTATCTAAGTGGTTTTGACAGACATGCAGTGTAGTCAATCAGTGAAGACTCCTAAATAGCTTCACGGGAGTGAGCACAATGTTATCTATATGACACACATGAACTAACACAGTTTTCAACGGTTTAGAAATCAGTTTGAGCCTACCTAGGTTTAGCTTTTCAAAAATACCACCAAGGGAACAAAGCAAATTTGATGATAAAAGTAAATTGGAAAGTTGTTTAAAATTGCATGCCCTATCTGAAACATGAAAGTTTAGTTTTGACTTTACTGTCCCTTTAAGGCTCCTTATGTAAATATTAAAAAAATATTAATAATTAGTAAAGACACTGTAAGATATATATTCTATGGATTATTTTGAATATGTTATTACATAATATATAAAAGTATAGGTATATACAAATAGATATATAGAAATGTATATTTAAAATAAAAATAAACATTTCCTGTATGTGAAGAACATTGGAATGTGAAATAACTTATTTTGGGTTAGTGCTTGGTCAATAACTGTAAAGGTTTTTCCTGTTTGGCCTCCAATGAAGTCTATGGGGAGAAAAAGTGTGGTCGCAATAGTCCTGGTTAGTGCGTGTTGGGTTTTGTTCTAGCTAACCTGTGTGCAAAAAGATGATGTCTGCAAACGCACTAAATAGCATGTCAATTGTAATCCGGCCCATAATAAGAGACGATATGTACTAAAATACAGGGTATACAATTGGATTGGAGGTGTGTTATCTTTTGCATCAAAAATAAATGTCCATATGAATAACACATCTGAAAGCACTATTTAAAATAATAGGTCACAAAAATGTATCAGTCCAAAGACACCCATACGACTGCTCCTCTTTTTCCACCATAAGACTAGAGTGAAGCACTGTCTATTAAACAAAACAAAAGAAAGAGGGCGTCCTAGTTGTGCTATATCTCAAAGTGTGTGGCCCCAAACATTGTTACACCATAGCATGTTACACAATACATGAGTGCATATCTAATAAACATTCTAGATTCCTTGCAGCAATCCAGCAAACTGAAAAACTAATTGATTGGAGACTCTCCGGGGTGGAGGTAAAACTTCAATAAGGTTTTCCGAGTTTATGAATGAAACACATATTTATATAATAAATATATAACACTGTCATTATTTAGAATATATTTATTATTTAGAATATAACAAAGTTGAATTATTTTTCAACTGAGAACTTTTTCATATTCATGTAACACCAAACCTAGCAAACAGAATTACATCTAGTGTGAGTTAATTGCATAAAATAAATATTATAAAAAAAATAAATTTCTACTAGAAGTAGTTAAAATATCCTATTTAAAAGATACTACAACTTAAGTGGACTTTTTAGATTTCTCTTTGCCCCACACCAAAATGAAAATCTGTAAACTAGGTTTTCAAAATTCTGCAAACTGCCTAAACTATATAGTTAATATGCAGCATTTGCAGGTTACATAATTAGCTTTTTGACTTTCATTGAAGCAAGGATTAAGCACATTTATTTTACACCAAAGCGACAGCTGCTAATGTAATTTTAACCCCATAAGGACAGCCTTGTACATTAGCTGTCTTTTGCACAAAAAGGGCTTTAACAGAATGGATCACTGGCAGTGAGGCATGTAGAAACAGTGCAGTCTTATGATTGTGGGTGAGACATGTGCTGCTAAAGCCTTTACAACTGGTGACATTCAAGGTACATCACTCCCATTAAGGGGTTAAACTTTTAATTTACAGTGATGAAGCTGACGCTTAAGGGCTGATTTAATATCTTGATTTTTCAAACTGTATATAAATGGGTTTAGCAAAGGGACAACTGCTGTGTTAAAAAGTGAGGCTATTTTTTTAAATACCAAACTGTCCACAGATGTTGGACTCAAGTATACAAAGAAAAGAGATACAAAGTAAAGAGACACAACTGTGAGGTGTGAAGAGCACGTGTAAAATGTTTTTCGTCTTCCGATGCTGGAGCGGATCCTCAGGACGGTGACAATAATGAAAATATAGGAAATGAAGGTTAGAGAAAAGGGAATGAGACCTACAGGTATTCCTTCTATGAGGACCAAACTCTCTAAAGCAGAATTGTCATCACAAGATAGTTCCATAAGAGATGTAACATCACAGAAAAAGTGGTTGATTACATAAGATCTATAACATGAAATGTCTAACATAAAATACAGTGGAACCAAATTGACAATAAATCCAGAAAACCAGGACAAAAAAACCAAAGGAACATAGACTATATTTCTCATGAGCATTGGATAATGCAAGGGGTTACAGACGGCCACATATCGGTCATAACTCATGGCTGTTAGTATAAACATATCAGCGCCAATCAATGATAAATATATATACATTTGTGCCATACAAGTATGGAACGATAGGGTGTTATCCTTTGATATGAATATAATGAGGGTATTATGCAGAGAGACAGTGGTGGCAAAGATATCCATGAGGGACAAGTTCCCTATGAAGAAGTACATGGGTGTGTGCAGCTGGCAATCTGTATAGACAAGCAGAAGGATGGTCATGTTACCTCCAAGAGTGATGAGATAAATTATAAGAATTAGAATGAAGATTGGAGTCTGTAGCTCAGGAACATCTGATATCCCCTTAAGAATAAAAAATGTGATTACAGTCTTATTTTTATGCTCCATATTTCTGATGTATCTAGGTTCTATGAAATGTAAAAAGTATTAACATTGCGCTGTAGGTCACCCCGTATTTGAGTCTTTGCTGAAGATATGCTTTAATAATGATGTTTCCATGTATTGATATTTTTATTTATAATGTTTGATCCAAAAGCATGCAGAACCCCAAAAACTAAAATGTGACACATAAGCAAACGTGACACTGGCTTAGATTTCTGTATTACCATAATACATACTTATTGTTCATAGTTGGCAAAATTACTGATAATTGAAGCCAGAATTCTTATGTTTAATTAATTGATGTGGTCAGCGACCATTAATAGACTTCACTGATATTCAGCATCTGTATTATTTGTCAGTGGAGATAAATTATGGCATTTTTTTGTAGTCCAGTGACATCCAATAAAATTTGAAAGTACGTGTTAGTGCATTTAAAGTATAGCTAAAGTCTTGCAAAACGTTATTGACGATGATGATCAACTAGACTGGAATCTATTAAATGACAAAAGTAGGTGTATTAACAATACTATATTGACAAATGTTATAAACAGTAAATTACTTTATAAGGGAAGCAATGATAGAAAGTTCATTGTGCTTGTAATAAAAGGTGTTAGTTAAGTTTTACGCTTCGTGCAATTTGAAATACTGCTTTCTCTTTTAACTCTTTTTACAACCAGGTACATAGGAAACAACTTAACCAAAGATTATACAACTTGAGTGGACAATATGAGGCCAATTTAACAAATGTCTGTCGGACTTGATCTGACAGTGCGGATCAGGTACGACAGACATCGCTGAATGAGGAGAGCAATACGCTCTCCGTATTCAGCATTGCACCAGCAGCTCACTAGTGCAACGCCGCCCCCTGCAGACTCACAGCCAATGGGCCGCCAGCAGGGAGGTGTCAATCAACTCGATCGGGTTGAATTGTGGCGATTCCTGTCCACCTCATCAGAGCAGGCAGACAGGGTTATGGAGCAGTGGCCTTTAGACCGCTGCTCCATAACTTGTGTTTCTGGTGAGTCTGGAGACTCGCCAGAAACACGGGCCTTCAAGCTCCGTTCGGAACTTGATAGATAGGCCCCTTTGCATTTAATTGGCTTTACTCTCAAACTTTACCCAATATAGGGCTAGAATACAAGTGGCTGGTTATCGCTACCGCTAGCTCGCAGTACAAATTAGCACTTCGAAAATTAACCAGAGATTAGATCTCTGGTTAATTTTCTAAAAGTGTCCCAAATGCCCTCAGAATAGAGGGCATTATTGTTTTTTATTAAAAAAAAATCTATTTTTTTTCATAAAAAAAAAAAACTGCACTAGGCAGTTTGTGGGCTTTAAAGTTGGTGGGTGCAGGGTGTTAGAAAAAAAAAATGCCTTTGCATTGCAGTCTATGGGAAGTGTGTGTTCCATAGACCGGAATGTAAATATATATTTAAGTGTTAACATCTGTATTTACACATCATATACATATATATTTCAAAATGCTGTCCATCACTGCACTACTTACCCCCTTTGCTGCGTCTATGGAAGTGCACTCTTGTGAGCTGAATGCATCCTTGCAATGTGAACACGAGCTCCCATTCGCATTGTGATTTACTTGTAATACCAGTGCACATGATCGTAGGTGATCACAAGCGATATTTAGCGCTCCACTTGTAATCTAGCCCATAGTGTGGGCCCTCATTCAAATATAAGAGAAATATTACACCTGTGCTATCTGTCATGAATAATATTGGGTGCACTATACTTCCGCATGTACAATAAATATAAACTAACTCTCTAGTCTCTACCTCTTTAAATACAGTATATGTATATAGTCAAACAGAATATTGGAAATATTTTAAGACAGGAAGTATTGCTTTGATCATAACAAATAATTGATTTTAAATCCTAATGCTTACATAGAAGTCAGGCATCCCATATTGTCCCTTTATGATATAGCACCAATTCTGAGTTCTGTCCCACTGTTGCTCTGAGACCCTATTTGCGGATTTTCACAAATTTCACTTAGATTTACCTACAGACAACCCAGACATACCCATGAACCACCCAGACATCAATGGTGGCACACTCATAACCAAAACCAACTATCCACCCACCACTCCATCCCTCCCAACACAGCCCCACCCAAAAAAACAGTGATGGCCCCTCAATCCCCCCCACAAATGTTGGGAGGTATGTATAACCTTTAGGACCTTCTGGTCAAGGCTTACTTTTATCTTAAAGAGAGCTTAATCTCAATGTGTTTTTTTTTTCTTTCTAATAAACGTTTTAATTGTGCCTAATATTGCATTCTTATTATTTGTTGTGCCTACTTTTACTGTAATTTAACTCTGAAAATTGTTGGGTTTAAACTCCATCCAGAAAGGTTAACTTGCATTCTGTGGAATGCAGAACTCTGACATTCCTTCATGCTTGGTGATTGGTAGATACTGTACATGCAGGAGTTCATTTATATCTATCTCTAATAATTGGACACAATAAAGGAAGTACGATAACCAACATTAAAAACATTTTTCAAGGAGTGTGTTCTGAGACTGCAAAAAGATGCAGATTTTTCGACTTTTTAATATATTTCTTTTGTATGCTGATCTGATGGAAAACAGTGAATAAATTCTAATGTGTTGCTATAAAATTTAATTTAATGTCCCTTTAAGTTCAAATACGATAAGATTTTTAAAAACACCAATGGCAAATGTAATGGAGTCTGGTTTCTATTGCTGTTGTAAACTGTTGTAAACTGGTGGCAACAACAAGTATCTTCATAACAGTCTATGGGGATGTTTTTTGTTACCACTAATTTAGACAGTTTACAACATCAATGCAAACTAGGCCTTAGTTAGATAATGGTCAGACTAGAACAACATTTTCTCAATTTACTGTATATGAATTAATTCCATTGGTTAGATTTATTAAGTGTCGAGCGGACATGATTCACAATAGTGAATTATGTCTGCATAACATAGCTAAATGCAGACAGTATATGCTGTCTGCATTTATCATTGCACAAGCATTTCTGGTGAAATGTTTGTGCAATGCCGCCCTCTGCTCATTGGCAGCCAATCGGCCGCTAGCAGGGGCTGTCAATCATCCCGATCAGATCGGGATGATTTCAATCAGGTACCTAAAAGGTGGAGGACAGGTTAAAAAAACAGGGGTCTTATAACCGTTACTTCTTAACTTCCATTTCAGACAGCCTGAAACAATGGGCATCTGAAGCCTCATCCATTGCTTAATAAATGGAGGCCTATGCCGTTAAACAAAACTCCAGGTCTGCATGGTTTCCCGAGTTCTATTGTATATTGAAGAGTAAAAAAGGCGAATCTTTATTGAATCTTACTTTTATATTAAAGCAAAATAAAGATCATATATTAACAAGCTCAAATAGATCAATATCTCTTCTCAACCTGGATTATAAAATCCTAAGGAAGATGATGGAAAATAGTTTAACAGAAATCCTTCAACAGTTAATTAATTATCCAATCCAGACTGGCTTTGTAAATAGTAGGTGCTCAGTAATAAATACCTGTATGTGTCAAATATTGCAAATATTGGCAGAATCAAAGGAAGGGGAAGCCCTGTTTGAGACCTTTCACTTGTCTTTAGATCCAGACAAAGCCTTCAACAGGGGGGAGTGGAATTTTTTGTTAGATTAATTGAGTTAATATTGTTTTGCAGGGCCCTTTTTTAAATTTGGTAAATAATATCTATGCTTGATCTGTGGCTCATATCTATCAGGCCAGAGGTAAATGTCAGTCCAGGAAAGGACCCGGAGGTTGAGAAGTGGCTAGAAGTGAAAAGGATACTGTAGAAAACCAGGGATACTTGCAGGTACATAGGATTAGTTGTCAGACAGGCAGTTAGTCAGAAACCAACCGGGCAGTAAGGCACCAAAACAGGAGGCAGGAGAAGAGTCTAGGACCAGCTAAGGTCAGGATCCATTGAGACAAACTCAGTTCCAAATCAGCAGAGAAGAGAATAGTCAGAAGGCGGTCCAAAAAGGTAAAATAGCAGGCAGCAAACAGCAGTGGTCCAAATTCAGGCAAAGGTCAGCAACAGTATAAGAGAAAAGTAATAGTACCCCAAGGAACAGATCTAGTCCTATACATGGGCACTGACAGGAAGCTTTTATAGGCTACTGATTAGGTAACTGCCTGCAGAGGACAGGTAGATGGAGCTAGAGAGCCATCCAGTGCAGGCAGTAGGATTCAATCATCCTCACAATGCTCTGACAATTTCTTGATTAACTTTGATGTCTCACCTCCAATCTTGCTAAACCGAGGTACCAGACAGGTTTGCCCCCTATCTCCTCTAATGTTTAAATTGGCTTTAGAACCCTTAGTGGTTAAATTAAGACAACTATCACCTGGAATAAAGTGCCAGATTACAAGTGGTGCACTAATTAACACTCCCGCTCGAGCGTTAATTGCGCTACAAGTAAACCTTTTGCTCTTGTCAGGTTGCACTAGTGTTAGGAGTTGAAAGCAAACTGTTTTCCCTTGAGCGCTGACCTGACAAGCACAAAACCCAAAAGTTAGAATATCACATGCACATTCACATATTCCCCTATAGAAGTCAATGAAAAAAAAAAAGTGAAAAAAAAACTAACATCCTACACTTGCACAAACCCGATTGCATATTCTCATGTGCGCCAACCCAACATGAAATCATAAATATTTCGCATTCCAATGTCCATATTTCTGCATATATCTAATGGTGTTTTGGTACGATATATATTTACATAAAAATACATAGAACATATTCTGCTTTGTGCAGAACATTGGAATGTGAAATATTTACAGTAAATATACACTATAACACTTTATTAAATATCAATATTGCATAAATATGTTTTACATGTTTTCATCCAATGCACTTCTTTATATGTATATATATATATATATATATATATATATATATATACACACACACATTTGTATTTATGTATATACTGTATGACTATAAATACAAATATACACAAATAAATACATATGTGCACACACACATATATACAGTATATATAGTATATATATATATATATATATATATATATATGTATATATGTAGTATATATATATATATATATATATATATATATATATATATATTTAGTATATATACACATATATATCTATACATATTTAGAGATGTACAGTATCTCACAAAAGTGAGTAGACCCCTCACATTTTTGTAAATATTTTATTATATCTTTTCATGTGACAACACTGAACAAAAATTACTTTGCTATAATGTAAAGTAGTGAGTGCACAGCCTGTATAACAGTGTAAATTTGCTGTCCCCTCAAAATAACTAATCACACAGCCATTAATGTCTAAACCGTTGGCAACAAAAGTGAGTACACCCCTAAGTGGAAATGTCCAAATTGGGCCCAATTAGCAATTTTCCCTCCCTGATGTCATGTGACTCGTTAGTGTTACAAGGTCTCAGATGTGAATGGGGAGCAGGTGTGTTAAATTTGGTGTTATCGCTTAGACAAAGAGCAGCCGCGGTGAGAATTACTTACATATCACATGACGGTCACACTGCATACACCCCTGCAGATATTGGGGAGATATTTGTGGAATATAGATATTTGTGGAATATTATTCAAACTTATATAATATCAAGAAACATGAGTCCCCTATATCGGTATCACCCCAGGATATCTCACATTTTTTGACAGGTTTGCATCTACCACAACTCAAGGAAGAGGGAGGAGAAAACTTAACACAACCTTTCTCATTAAGAGAAGTTGAGGATGTCCTTAAACAGATCCAAAATAACAAGGCCCCTGGACCAGACGGCTTCACAGGGATGTTTTATAAGAAACTCAAACCACAAATAGCCTCAATATTGAGAAACTTTTTTTAATGAGATTAGGGGAACAGGCCAGATCTGAAGAAAATTTTTGGAGGCTACTATCATCCCTATCCCAAAGCCAGGGAAAGATCAGACTGAATGTAGTAATTATCGCCCCATTTCGCTTATTAATCTAGATACGAAACTATACTCGAAGCTCATAGCAAATAGGCTAGTCCATTTCCTGCCAACGATCATACATCATGACCAAGTAGGCTTTACGTTAGGCAGACAAGGGCCAGATAACACTAGAAGACTAATCTCAGTCTTCACAGAGGCACAAAGACTAAACATCCCCATGGTGGCCCTGTCATTAGATGCTGAGAAAGCCTTCGACAGGGTCAGATGGGATTATATTTGGGCGGTTTTTGAGGCTTTTGGGTTTCCTGAACCCTTTATCATGGCAATTAAAACCCTGTACTCTGCTCCATATGCTAGAGTAAAAGGAATGGGATTCTGCTCCCCAGAGTTCCAAATTTCCAACAAGACCAGGCAAGGCTGCCCACTCTCACCGCTTATTTTTGCATTGGTGATGGAACCTTTTGCCCAAAAGATTAGACAATCTGATTCTATAACTGGGATCCCTCTTCTTCTCCCCCCAGAGAAAACAGTTATTTTTGCAGATGATGTGACCCTACTCCTAACAAAGCCACTTTCTTCCATGCCAGTGGTCTTTAATGTCATTAATCTTTTTGGCAAAATGAGCTATTATAAAATTAACTATAAAAAGACAGAGGGCTACTCCATACAGATGGACCACCCCACTCTATTAAGACTCCAAACTCTTTACCCTTTTTCCTGGTCAACCCAAAATATTAAGCACTTGGGAATACTCTTGAGTGCCAACCCAGAATTTCTGATTCATGATAATTTCGACCTCTTAATTCATAATTTCAAAACATCACTGGAGAAATGGGACTTCAAAGAACTATCCTGGTTAGGGAGAGTCGCCTCAGTTAAAATGTCCTTGCTTCCAAAGGCATTGTATCTATTCCATTGTATTCCACTTAATGTTCCACATTCTATCTTATTTCAAATCCATAAACTATTTTCTCATTATATATGGCAAAACAAAACTCAAAGAATAGCCTATAACACGTTACAGAGACCATACTCACTTGGAGGGATAGGGGCTCCTAACATTTTTACTTATTATGAGGCAGCAAGACTATCCCATATAACGGTATGGGGCATCGGAGAAGGTAGGCCAGGTTGGTACCCCTTTGAGGCCTCAGGTGTACGGGATGATTTAGAGCTCTCTGATTTAATTTAGGTCCCTAATGTTAGGAAACTCATCCCACATATCTCTAATGTTGTGGTTCGACATAATTTATTGACATGGGAATCTTTGAGACATAGATCATTAATCGCCAGTTCATTGCATGGCAAGTTTATTTTGGGATCTTAAAAATACTCATTCCAATGAATGGAAACAGAAGGGATTCTTAATTGTTGAAGATGTTTTTGATCAAAATCAAACTCCTGATTTGTCTCTAATAGCTAGTAAATTTGAGCCTTGCCCTCCTTGGCTGCCATTTGAATCTCTTAGAGTTCAGAACTTTTTGAAATCCTGGGGATTCCTCACAAATCCCATTTGACGATCCACTCCATGGGAGAGCAGATGGAAAAGTGGGATTAAGTTCCCCAAACCCCTCACAATTCCCTACAATTTACTCCTGTCAGACATTACCCCTGGGATACCATAGCAATATAAAGCATGGACTAGAGAGTTAGGCATTCATATATCTGATAGCGAATGGGAGTGCGTGATCACGCTCACTAAAACGACCATACACTGTGTTACTATGCTGGAAGTATATATAAAAGTACTCCTGAAGTGCAATAGAACCCCGATACGGCTTGCCAAAATGCACCCTGAGGTCTCATCCTTATGTTGGCGTGGTTGTGGTGGAACCGGCTCAATATTTGGTGGGAATGCCCAAAACTGAATACATTATTGGAAGAGGTGGGCAGCATGTGTAACTCTCTGAAACTTAACACTGATATATCGCCTGCTAATGCATTGTTACATGTTATAGCAACTGACATACCGCAGATGTCGAGAAGACTACTGGTCTACATTTTCACTGCAACAAAGTTGTGCATTGCTCGGGCTTGGAGAACTCTTGAACCTCCACACCTCTCAGAGATTAAAGCAGTAATAGACTACTTGGCTAACATGGAGAGATACTTTTTCAATTCGTCTGATTAAATGGACATCTACTGGCTAATTTGGGGCATATGGCTTCATAAATAATGATTATTTTATAACCCACATTAGGCTTTCTAAATAAAAGTTTAATTTTTTTATACTGGTGACAAATTCTTATAGTATGAGGAGAGAGGGGAGGAAAAAAGGGGAAAAGAATATCCTTTTTTTCCCCCTCTCTTTTCTTTCCCTCTCTCTGCTCCTCTACCCTGTTTTCTACTTTTCCCCTCCCCGCTCTTACTACCCACTCTCGCTTGTCCCTATTCCTATGGTTCAGACACAGACCCCATATTGGTTAAATGTTAATTACTGGGTAAGTCTGGAAGGCCATTATGGTAATTACAATAGAGAAATATAACTGAAGTATTTTGATTAGAAGTGCTACCACTTTTTTTAATTACTATGACATACCACAGGTGTTTACTAAATGTTTTTGTACGACACAAGTATCTAAACAACTATACCTAAATGTGATATTTTATATACTAATATATTGGATGATTATCTTTCTGTTAATTGATTGTTCATGCATTATGTATATGGTGATCACTTGTTCAATTTTGAAAAAATAATCAATAAAAAAATAAATAAATTGGTGTTATCGCTCTCACACTCTGGTCACTGGAAGTTCAACACAGCACCTCATGGCAAAGAACTCTCTGAGGATCTGAAAAAAGGAATAGTTGCTCTATATAATGATGGCCTAGGCTATAAGAAGATTGCTGAGACCCTGAAACTGAGCTGCAGCATGGTGAGCGAGTCCATACACCGGTTTCACAGGACAGGTTCCACTCAGAACAGGCCTCGCCATGGTCGACCAAAGAAGTTGAGTGCACGTGCGCAACATCATATCCAGAGGTTGTCTTTGGGAAATAGACGTATGAGTGCTGCCAGCATTGCTCCAGAGGTTGAAGTGGTGGTGGGGTCAGCCTGTCAGTGCTCAGACCATACGCCGCATACTGCATCAAATTGGTCTGCATGGCTGTCATTCCAGAAGGAAGCCTCTTCTAAAGATGATGCACAAGAAAGCCTGCATACAGTTTGCTGAAGACAAGCAGACTAAAGACATGGATTACTTGAACCATGTCCTGTGGTCCGATGTGAGGAGTACAAAGACAAGTGTGTCTTGCCTACAGTCAAACATGGTGGTGGGAGTGTCATGGCCTGGGCCTGCATGAGTGTTGCCAGCACTGGGGAGCTACAGTTCATTGAGGGAACCATAAATGCCAACATGTACTGTGACATACTGAAGCAGAGCATGAGCCCCTTCGGAGACTTTCGCAGGGCAGTATTCCAACATGATATTGACCCCCAAACACACCTCCAAGATGACCACTGCCTTAATGATGGACTGGCCAAGCATGTCTCCAGACCTAAACCCTATTGAGCGTCTGTGGGGCATCCTCAAATGGAAGGTGGGGGAGAGCAAGGTCTCTTACATCCACCAGCTCCATGATTTCATCATGGAGGCATGGAAGAGGACTCCAGTGGCAACCTGTGAAGCTCTGGTGAACTCCATGCCCAAGAGGGTTAAGGCAGTGCTGGAAAATAATGGTGGTCACACAAAATATTGACACTTTGGGCCCAATTTGGACATTTCCACTTAGGGGTGTACTCACTTTTGTTGCCAATGGTTTAGACATTAATGGCTGTGTGTTGAGTTATTTTTAGGGGACAGCAAATCTACACTGTTATACAGGATGTACACTCACTACTTTACATTGTAGCAAAGTGTCATTTCTTCAGTGTTGTCACATGAAAATATATAATAAAATATTTACAAAAATGTTAGGGGTTTACTCATTTTTGTGAGATACTGTATATGTATGTATCTCTATGTTATAGCCCTTTGTCTGCCTTTTTTTTCTCTAACACCTGAGACCTGATATCACTGAGCCCTTATAATGTTTTTGTGCAATATTTTTTATTAGAAGGTGTTATTATGAAAGTAAGTGTACTTTGTGTTTAGAACACTTTTTAGTTTCACAAAACAGTTAACCAGAGATCTGAGGATGCAGTAATCATTCTAGCATAAATTGTGATTGCGCTCAAGCGATAACATCCACTTTCAACTTGTAATATGAGGAATAAGCCTGACAAGCATAAACACCCTCGATAAACCCCTTATCGTTTCCACGCAAACATTTGCAATCCACTGGTAATCTGGCCCAGAGATGGGACTGTTTGCCAATGATAAGTTATTTGCATCCCAACTGGAGATATTTACAGAAAAGATTATACATTTGATTCAGTCATATGGGAGATTTCAGGTTACAAATTAAATATTGTCTGAGATTGTGTAGCATTGAAAAGTTAATTTTGATAAAAGATACCCATTTGCAGAGATGGATAAACCAAATTACTTGGACTTGAAAATTACTAGAGATCTAAGTAAATGGTATAGTTTGAATTATACAGGGGTTGTAAAGAATATGGAGAAGGATTTGAAATCCTGGATGAATTTTCCAATCACTTTGACTGCAAGAATACATTTTGGTAACAGTGTGTATATTATGTAAATTACTTTATCCAGTGTCAATGATCCTTCAATTAATGGTATGGACAGATTTAAGGAAATTGGATGCTTGTATAAGAAATATCTTATGGAAAGAGAAATGTCCAAGAATATCATTGGCTAGAACACTGGTTTTCCCAAACAGGCCAGATTTTCTGGATTATCTTGGATAAGGTTAGAAGCAAAGGATGAAATCCAATTTATCCGTAAAAACAGTGTTTATTAAATCCACATAGGTAAAATGTAACACATGGGAAGCACAGCAAATCCTGAAATGGTGTCACAGGCGCAGCACTGACAGGCTTATGCGTTTCGGAAATACATCCGTAGTCACAGCCTGCAGTGCTGAACCGAACACCTGTTTAAAAAGAACATAAACAAATGTGATAGGTAAAAACATAAAACCCGCCCTTGACTGTAAACCAATCAGGAAATAGAAAAAAAAAATCAGTGATAATACACGTAACCAAAAAGCAGAAAAACATACGCATGTAAACAAATTGATATAAAATTGGTACAAAAATCCGGCACTGGGTGCATTCAATGAGATACACTGCATACTCAGTTGTATAGTTCATGCATGTACATATAGTGTAACTCTTGTTTGTTACCATACTGACAAAATCTTAGGTTCTGATAACTGTGCTAAGCTCCGTAGGTATGTGCTCTACAGCAGTAGCGTCATCATTACTACTATTATATCTCTAGCCTTCCGGAACTGATACATTATATCTGAATAATACTTAGATTTTGTCTCCTTTATAGTAATCACTGTTTAAGGTTAAATTTAGTCAATTTGGGGGGCAGAGGTTGGCCAGCAAGGGAAATGGCTGTGTGATCGAGTAGCTCTTAGGCCCATGTACCCCAAAACCTAGCCACATCACAAGCAGCGCCTCCAAAGCATTAAAAACCAGAGTCCCTAAACGCCCCAGTGACAGTGGGGAAGAACTTGGCGAGTGACTACGTGCAGGCTAACAACTGCAACAGACCCAGTAACTCAGGACACTGAGACTCGGCACTCGTGTATGAGGAGCGATAAGTTAAGCGGAGCATAATTGCAGAGTGTCAGTGCCAGATGATCAAGCACTAAGTTAAAATTTACCCAGCTGAGAGGTCATAAGTCCGGGGACACCGGAATAAAAAGCCGCGACATTACTCGACCACGTGGCACCGAACGTTAACCGCAAATCAACGGAGAAGCACAGAATTGAGCAGTGAAGCTGCGAGCTGCTAAAACATAATTATACTGCAAAGGGATGAGCGGAGAAAAACCAGTGAAGTAGTAAGTTCAAGCATCGCTTAAACAAGAGAGTATACAAACATAAATTCATTTATAGCGGTGGGGTATAAAAAAGGGGGGGGGGGGAAGACGCAACAGGTTCATAAAATAAACCAAGAGGGGATAAAGAGGAAAACAAAAAGTGGGCTAACTCATCCCTGATACAGGCTATACTTAAAGTAGAGACTGTGCTGAAGCAAGTGTGTGTGTACCACAGTCTGCTTAAGGAGAGATAATACACACCACAGCATAGACCTCTATAATAGCATAGCAGGCCACATTTCTTGTAGAAGAAGAACAACAACAGAAATGATTCCAGGAAGGGCCCCCAGGGTGCACTTATAATTAGGTGCATAGCCTCTTAAAAATATCCCATAGAACGTATTAACAACCCCTTGAACACAATATAAAATATGCCAGGCCGCAGGCCTAATAAAGTTGACAATACACCACGATCTAGAATGCTGCAGCAATACCTAAAGCCAATTGAAACACCCCTGGATGCCACATTAGCAGCCTCTGATGTTGACAAGTCGCAAACTTTATATGCAGAAACATCAACACAAAGCCCCAGCAATATAGGTCTTACAAAAGAAGATATTTTACCTCTTTGTACCAAAAGCGATCTCAAAGAAATTGATAGTGGAGGGCCCTCTAGTGGGCCTGTAACAACATTAAGGGATTACCAACTTGAAGTCTGGAGAAATGCTAAGCTATGTTTGTTACAATGTTGCATGTGAAGAGGCGATGTCTGTTCTTACCTTTATAGGGTCCTGCAGCAGGGCTTTCAGCCTCTTTCGGTTTCCAGACTTCAAGGAGAAGGTTTTTCTGAAGTTTTGCTGCAAAGAGTGGAGCATGGAGAGATCCAGGAGGAAATCTGTGCCTCCCAAGCGATACAGGGAGGTGGTGGAGCTGTCTTCCAGGAAGAAGGGACCTGCAAAGCAAAGACAAGAACCTGAGTCTGAGGATCTGGTACCCCCCACACCCCAAAAGTCCCCACCAGCTAGGCGTTTTAACAAAGGGAAGGGAAGGAAAGGGGTGGGGTTGGGGGATACAGTCCCTAGTTTTCAGGCCCAGGGTGAGGGGGGCCTGGAGGTAGGCCTCAGTTCGGATGTGCAGGCCCAAAGGTCCGGGGAGGCGGCTAGTGAGGTGCAGGGTGGGCCCAGGGGTGGCCATGAGGCCTTGCAGGGAATTCAGGGCCCATTTGGTCCAGGCATAGTGGACCAGTTTGCGGCCTTGCCGCCGGCGCCATGGCGGCAGTCCTAGCCCTAGCGCAGTCCCTTTCAGGCATGGCCAGGGTGGGCCAGGCGCAGGGCTCAGGTGCCGTTGGGGCGGCCGGCGGTGAGGTGGGGAGTGTGAGGCCTAATGCCAGGGTAGCGGAGTGAGCAGCGGTAACGGCTCGCTCAGATGGCGGCTCACGTGAGAACTCCTCCGAGATTTCGTCTGAGGAGGAGAGTAGCGGCCACCATCTTGGGAGTCAGAAGGAACCGGAGAGGACACCCTCACGCGACTGGAGCTCCACAGGTAACTTGAGGAGGCTACCGGTCGCGGGAGGGTCATCAATGGGGCCAGCGGTGAGTGAGAGGGGGCACTTACCTCGTGCAACGGAGGTGGCGGGTCCGAGCAGTGCACGGAACCTGTGTGGCGCAGATATGAGGCTGGCTGATAGGCCCAGGGCTGGTGCGCTTGCGCAAGCAGGAATGAATCCCGGTCGGGTGCTGAGGGGCTCTGATGTGGTAGCGAGAGCGGATGAGAGGCCTGGCACTAGCGCACAGGCGCTTGCACAGGAGAATGTATGTTTTGGGCGGAGGCCCCAGGAGATTGCAGCGGCAAGAGTGAGTGGCACATATGGAGGGACTATGGGCAGGTTAGACAAAGATGCACAATTGGTTGCAAGAGAGGAAGAAGGAGTGATGCCTGGGCACACAGGGTCTATTGAGAGGGATGATAGGCCACTGAATAGGTCAGGTCACCAGTATGGTTCTCAAGCCGGGTATGGCCAGCATGGGGGGTGGGCCCATGCGGGGATAACGCATGGTTATCAGCAGTCAAGCCAGGTTGTGGCTAGGGAACGTTTGAGACAGGGTGATATGGAGCGTGACAGGCAGTATGGTATGATGCAGATCCAGAGAGGTGTGAGTGAGGACACAATTAGGAGGGCAGTAGAAGCAGCGCTGCGTGAGGTTAATAGCGCTAGGCCCCCGCCTGGGTTGAGTGATCACGCCCAGGAGGGGGTACTACAGGAGCAGGTTATAAGGAGTGCTGTGGCTAGAGCTTTGGGCATGCCTGTGGGAGCGAGACAAGGGGGTGAGAGGGTGGGTGCTTCTGTTGATGCACCTCCTGTAGACCGGAGTACTCCCCAAGTTGTTTTGTCCCAGCAGGTTCCTGAACGGATGGCAGCACAAATGGAATCAGGATCAACTAGCGCCCTGGTGGTGGCGGGGCCCAGTAGCAGTCAGATGGGTGTAACTCAGCAAGGGCCAGCGGGAGCAGAGATGACGGTGAGTGCCATGCACCTGACATTATGCACACTGACACAGGGTCTTCCACGAGTGGATCTGGTTCTGACAGCGGGGAGGATCTAGTTTTAGTGGGTAAAGGGCAGCGCAGAATGTTCAGGTGGATAAAGAAGATGGCAGCGGCTCAGGCTAAGGACAGGGCAGGGGCCAAAGGCCAGGCGATGGAGGTTCAAGGGGCACAGGGGCTAGGGGGCGCTATGGCCTTGTCGGGCCCAGTGCCTCATAAAGTGGCGGCGCAAGGGGACACTTACACCTGTTTAGTACACTCACTTTATGGCCATCTAAAGCAGAAGGTTGTAAAGAAGATTCAGGAGGGTAAATACATCAACGTGTTTGACCTCTCCCTGGATGCATATAGGGTGAAAGAAAGGGCAGCTGATGGTTCAGGCCCTAAGAGGGTGCGCAGGGCGGAGACATACAAGGAATGGCTTAAATGCTTCCGGGTCTTGGCCGCGTGCTATGTGGACAGGTGGCCCTTGCAGGGGCACAATCTGTTTAAGTACCAGGAGATCGTTGAGGAATGAGGACATCTATACAAGGTTTAAGGAAGGCGCATGGCGGGAGCATGACATGGCCTTCAGGAGGAAAATGGTGGGTAACCCCTTGCTGCATTTTGGCACGCAGGACATGCACCTGTGGTCAAAACTGGGGCTGGAGGGAGGTTCGCCCTCCCCTGTGGCGGCGTGCCAGACGCAGCCTCGCCAAGGGGTACGGCTCGGCAGGCGAGGTAGGGAGTGTTGGAAGTTCCAAGACAAGCAGTGTAACAGGGGGAGTAAATGCTCCTTTCGGCACATCTGCAAATTCTGTGCGGGGCCCCACCTAGGAGCAGAGTGCAGGAAAAGGAGAGAGCAGGGACAGACCAAACCAGCTCCTAAGTCTGGAGTTACGGTCAAGGGCACCAACCCCGCTTAGGTTACCGGCCATGCTGATATGGCTGGCTAACTACCCTGACCAGGAGGCAGCCGAACTGCTCAGGTCAGGGTTGGAGGGGGTTTTTCATATTCCAGTTACTGGGAGGGTTATGGGCTCTACGGTGCATAGAAACCTGAAAACAGCCTACGAATTCCCGCACGTGGTGAGGGAAAAGTTGGCTAAGAAAGTCTCTTTGGGCAGGGTATCCGGCCCATTCGCGGATTGTCCATTGGGAGATCTGGTGATCTCGCCATTGGGGGTCGTGCCCAAAAAGGAGGAAGGGAAGTTCAGGTTGATATATCACCTGTCCTTTCCAAAAGGGAGCTCTGTCAATGACACTATTGACCCCGAGCTGAGTTCTGTCCATTATCAATCTTTTGATAAGGCACTGGACATTGTCAGGGCATGTGGGCCGGGTGCGCTGTTAGCAAAGCTGGACATCGAGTCAGCCTTTCGGCTGCTGACCTTGCATCCCTCAGCCTTCAGACTGATGGGCATGAAGTTCGAGGTGGAATATTATGTGGATCGTTGCTTGCCGATGGGGTGCTCCCTGTCATGCTCGCTGTTCGAGTGCTTCAGCTCGTTCCTCCATTGGGTGGTATACAAGGCTTCAGGGGGGGGAGTTTTGGCCCACTACCTAGATGATTTCTTGTTGGTAGGTAGAGCAGGTTCCACGGAGTGTGAACAGCTCATGGGCATTATGCAGGATATGATGAGGCGTTTTGGCATTCCGCTTGCGGACGATAAAACACAGGGCCCTTGCCCATGTCTCACTTTCCTTGGGATTGAAATAGACACGGTGCTGGAGATATGCAGGTTGCCAATGGAAAAGGTGACGCGTATGCTGGCGGCGGTACGAGCAGCCAGTAGTATGGGAAAGGTCCCCATCAGGGACGTCCAGTCCTTACTGGGTTTGCTGAATTTCACGGGACGAGTTATACCTATGGGAAGGGTTTTTAACCGTCGATTGGAGGGCCTCTTGAAGGGCCCTACTGGTCATGCAAAATGGGCACGCGTCACATCGGAAGTGAGAGAGGATTTGGCGGTCTGGGATCATTTCCTGCAGAGCTTTAACGGTGTGTGCTTATGGAGACGCCCGTCGGTATCGAACCGATTGCTGAACCTGTTCACGGATGCAGCGGGCGGTTTCGGTTATGGGGCGTACCTTGATGGGGAGTGGAGCACTGCTCCATGGCCACGGGAGTGGGTGGCTTCGGGTTATGTAAAAAACCTGACGTTATTGGAGCTATTCCCCATCGTTGTGGCTATCAAAATTTGGGGAAAGAGGTTGGCCAACAGGTCGGTGGTGTTCTGGACGGACAACATGAGTGTGGTGTACGCCATTAACAGGCTGTCGGCGTCATCACCAGCCATTGTGTTTTACTTGAGGCACTTGGTGTTGCGCTGCTTACAGTGCAACATCCACTTCACCGCCAAACACGTCCCGGGAGTGCAAAACGTTATCGCAGACGCACTCTCTCGATTTAAATGTGGGCAGTTTAGGGAAGCAGCTCCCATGGCGGCGGATGAGGGTCTAACATGCCCGTCTTCTCTTTGGCAGTTGTTGAAGATTGGGTGAGCATCTTACAGTTAGTTAAGGCATCTTTGGCGCCCAGGACATGGTCGGCATACAGGAGCCACTGGAGCAGCTGGGAAGCTTTCTGTCTACAAAGGGGCATGCAGGTACAAAGGGCTACTAGGGTACAGGTGTTAGACTGGTTGGCGCAGCTGAAGCATGACGGGGTCAGTAGGGAGGCTGTCGGCTGTAGCCTTCTTTAACAAAGCGTTGGGTCACGCGGACCACTCAGGAGCCTTCCTGGTTAGGGAGTTGTTGAAAGGGTGGGGAAGGATGGCTCCCCGGCCGAAGGACCGGAGGGAGCCCATCACACAGGACAGGCTGAGGCTGTTAGCCTTAAGTGTTGCATATGTGTGTAAATCAGAATATGAGCAGTTGCCATTTAGGGCAGCCTTCGCAATGACATTTTCGGGAGCTCTCCGTTAGGGTGAGCTGGTGGCGTCTGCTAAGGTGAAAGGCTCAGGGGGAGTGCGATTGGAGCACGTCCGGGTGACGGATGGGGGTCTTCTATTGTTCGTGCCAAGGTCCAAAACTGACCAAGAAGGCAGGGGAGCTTGGTTGCGGCTCACGAAGCAGGATTGTGATGACCGTTGTCCGGTCAGTTGTGTGGAACAATACCTTGCGGTGCGACCGGCAGGAGGCGACCTGTTTTTTTGTACATGAGGATGGGTCAGCCTTGTCTGCGCTCCAATTCTGTAGGGTGCTCGCTAAGGCGGCTGAGAATGCGGGGTTGGACCCCAAAAGGATTGCTCCGCATTCCTTTCGGATAGGCGCAGCGACTAGAGCGGCACAGAAGTGCCTCCCAGCAGCGGAGATTAAACGCCTCGGTAGATGGAAGTCTACACAGTATAAAACATACATTAGACCGACGAAGGGGCAAAGTTAAGTAGCATTTATGGTGCTGGGAGTTTTTGTTGCTGGGGTTCTTTATTGTTGGTCAAATTGTGTGGGTTGTTAGTTCATGATGGTGTACTCTGTTTTACCAGGTGTTGTAAATGAGAAATCCCCTCCAGTTTGCGTGTGGATTGTAGGGCATTCATACGTCCACTGGGCTCACATCAGGGCGCTGCGGTCGCCAGAGGGACAGCAGCTTGGATTCCCAACGTCCAAGGCAAGCTTCCGGTGGTTAGGGTGCAGGGGATTGTTGTGGGCTGATTTGCCGGCGCTCTTGCAGGAGGTGCACAGAAGGTGGGGGCGGCCTAATATTTTAGTGCTGCACCTCGGGGGGAATGATTTGGGGGCACTGCCCGCATTGGACCTGATTAAAAGAATGTCAGCAGATGTGCATTGGGTGCACACTTGGTTGAAGGAGGTGACTTTGGGGTGGTCGAATGTGGTTGCTAGACTGCATTGGCGACACATTGTCACTCAGAAGGCTGCGTATAACGTGTGCAAAAAGGTCAACAGGGAGATGGGAAGGACAGTCACGGGCTTGGGGGCTTCGTGGGCAGGCACAAAACTATCACAGCCGAAAAAAGGACCTATTTAGGCCTGACGGAGTCCACCTGACGGACGTTGGGCTGGACATCTTCCTAAAGGACATCAGGGGAGCCTTATTGAGGGTTATTTAATCAAGTTCAGAAATGTTGATATTTGAAATCTGTTATTATTGTTACTGTTATTGTTGTTATTTAGTTAATAGGTGCCTGTTGGTTTTGTTTGGCGGCAAGAGGTCGCTTGGCTCTTGTGGTGGGTGGTCAATGCCCTGGGGAGCGGGCACAAAGAGAGAAGAGTGACGGTCCAAAAAGAAGGGAGGGGTTATACCCACCAGGCGCCGGCCTCGGGGTCCCCTCACTCGCGAATGTGGGCAGAAGATCTCTCAACATCACAACTCTCTCTGAGTGCCATTGGGCATGTACAGCCTGGTGTCACACTGCAGGTATCGGAAGGGGCCTTGACCATCTGCTAGTAGGGGTTAGGATAGGGAGAGATGCCGCCAACAATGATTACTATGAACTTGTTGCCAAGTTTTGAAGTTAGGTTGATTAAGTGCCTAAGGGTAATTAGAGTAACGCTTAGGCACTAGTTAAAGCGTTTATTTAATAAAGTAAGAAGATATACAGAGGGCGACTCCTAGTGTGGAATTAGTAAGCAGAGTGTGAACCCACCAGCTTTACCCTTCAGAGATATACTCACAAAGTATAGAGCACACTGTAGTGCTAATGAAGCAAGCTGGGTATATTAAAAGTGGCCCAGCGCACATACCACTCCGGTGAAAGATGGTCCAATGTATTCAGAAGGTTCAGATAAAAAATTCAGGAGACTCCAGATATATATAAAAAACACTTTATATAAAAATATAACAGTGTACAATAAAAATCAGTAGAATTCGCTACGCGTTTCTCAGAGCTACCACTCTGTTTCCTCAGGCAAGTTATACTGATCTAAAACTGAAGTCTCCTATTTATACATCCTCAAATAAATTAAAACATTGGTCACACCCAATTTACCAATTACTTATGCAAATGTTGCTATGGTGACCTTCACAATACAAACTGACTTTTCTTGATACCAGTATGTGAATATATAACTCATTGTATGCATAGATCTACTTTAACATATACAGCTAGTATCAAAACAAGTATATAGCAGATATTACAATATATCTCATAAACATTTCGGAAGAAAACATATATAGTATGCACAATAGTGTTTCAGCAAAAAAACAAATACAGCACTCATATAGTTGGTTCATTAAATTTTCAGCAATCTCTCTTTATGAAAGTGAATGCACTATTTATTTCTATTTTATATGGTTAATAACTTCTTTATTTCCTGAGGATTTCTTTCCTCCCCTTTGTTCATAGTAGAAAGTCTAATTTATTTATTAATTAAAAGCATTAGCTAGTTTGTTTATATCATATATAAAGCTGTCAGCTTGTGGGTGTGTGTCATTAGCCTATCTCACACTTCCATATGTGTGGGTAATGGCTAGTGGGCGTGTATCATTTATCGCCGGTCTTTAAATACAATTCCTCAACTTTCTTCCTAATATATTCTTACCCCTTTTGACATGATCTCCTACAATAAACTGTTTAAATGTTATCTGAATTGTTGTATTGTGCATATCATAAGCTGATTTTATGAAGGGCTATGTCTATTTGTTTAAAGCTCCCTCTCTGATTTCACAATGTCCAATGTGTAGGTGATAATCCGTGGGCGTGTAGCATAAACCAATCACGCGTCACTATGTGTGTGAATCCCAGCTTATAGGCGTGTGTTTTCTATCGTTAAAAAAAAAAAAAAAATAAATCAACTATTGTCTATTTATTTTTTTGGGATATGAACTGCTTTGCTATTATGATATATTTATATATAACCCTATGGCTATGTTCGAGATAGCATCAGCCAATTTGTGTAGCCCTTTGGTATTACTGCTCTGTGAAAGCATATCCTATCCTCACAGTATTCGTCAATTTTTACTGAATCATAACATTCAAAATAATGCCAGTCTCGTAATCATTGCGCTTCAATCGAATAGATGCATATACTCATATATTTTTATATATTGGTAACATGTATAATGTATATAAATAAAACTATATATATATAAAAAAATATGAATTATAGTCTTCCATTTTTTGTGTGTGCTTTCTGTGCCCTAGTGAATAAATTAATAAATTGTTCTATATGAAAAGACATGTGAAAAAACATATAGAGGAAAATTATGGTTACTATATGCTATAAATAGTGATAATTAGTGAATTCTATGTGTGACTAGTGTTAAGTACTCTAACTATATCTTATTTTATGTAAATAAATATATATAAATAGATGTGCTATTATAAAAACCTATGTGACTAGAGTAATAATATATAAATAATATAACTATAATAATATTATGTGTATGACCATGAATATATCAATTCCTATGTGACTCATATGATTAAATGTGTATAGTGTGACAATGTTAAGTGTTTATAATTAATATAATAAATACTCTATGTGTATGAATATAGACAAATTGTATGTTTATAGTATTCTAAATATACATATCTCCATTAATGTGATTAAATGTGTTTTATAGTGATATGATGCTTGAATGATTGTAAGATGGATAGTAAATACTGAATATATTTTCAAGATGAAACATTACTGGTATATTAAGATATTTACTGGGTGGTGACCTCAGGTGATCTATACTTACATTCCTTCTAAATAATATATATCAATATCAATGAGGATATGATCCATTATATACACATTAATATTAAGTGCACTACTAATGTGAGAGAACAGATATGAAGCTTGTATAACAGAACCCTTAAATTAAAAGATAGAATGAACTGAATGTTTGTACTGGATTGATCTAAAAGGCTGCTGTATCAATTACTTCATTGAGGCCTTCTGGATGTAAAGATGAAAATCTATAGATCCAGAAGGTCTCCCTTTGACGAAGTTTAATCATTCTATTTTGGGAATTACTAGCAGTCACTACCTCGAGTGGGGTTATCTTCATAAGGCATTTGTTAGTGCCATGTGATGCTGTATGATGTCTAGAAGTACTGTATTTATCTAATCCTTTCACAATGCATCTGAGATGTTCAGACCATCTCTGTCTTATCATCCTGCAGGTGCGGCCTATATAATGTAGGCCACAGATGCAGGTGATACAATAGACCACATAAGTAGAACTGCATGTTATTTTTTGTGTTAATGTAAAAGTTTCCCCTGTGTTATTTACTTTGATACTCTTTTGTCCATTGATGGTATATTTACACATACTGCATCTATTTTTGTGACATCTGAAAAAGCCTATTTTTGCACCTTGAGTGCTATCTTGTATGTTTCCTCTATTGAATGGTGCATTTGTTTCCCTTTTGCACATCACTATCTTACTAGGTGCAAGTTTTTCCTTTATTGTTGGGGCTCTCCTAAAAGTGCATATTGGTTTCTCCCCTAAAATGGATCGCAGAACAGGGTCTTTCTTTAATAGTGTCCAATGTTTAGATAAGATCTTTCTAATCTCCCTATGGTTGTCGTTATATCTCGTAATGAATGTTGATTCATATCCTGAATCAAATGTAGATTCTTTCTTCTTTTTACTAGTGAATAATTCATGCCTATTTTGGGCACGTGCCCTATGGTAACTATGTTCAATGAGAGATGCAGGGTAATGTTTTTCTTTAAAACGATCTATGAGGGTCTGGCTTTGGATATCAAATGTATTGATATCTGTACAATTTCTTCGAATTCTTCGAAACTGACTGTATGGTATGTTTATTTTCCAACTGGAGTAATGGTTACTGTGATAGTCTAGTAAATTGTTGCTATCGACTGTTTTGAAAAAAGTGCATGATTCCACCTTATCATCTATGCCCCACATTAGGGAAACATCCAAAAAATCAATTTTATCTATTTGTACGTTCCATGTGAACTTAATCCCCATATTATTCATATTTAATTCATTCTGAAAGGCTGTCAGAGAATCCAATGGACCCTTCCATAAAAAAAGCAGATCATCTATATAACGGCCATAGAAGACCAGATTTTGCTCCCAGTTAGAATCATAGATGTAAATTGATTCAAAATAACCCATGAATAGGTTTGCGAAACTGGGAGCAAATCTGGTCCCCATGGCCGTCCCTTTAATTTGTATATAAAAGTTATCTAAAAACTGAAAATAATTATGGGTCAAAATAAAATTGATGAGTTCTAATATGTAATTTTTTTGAAGGTCCGACATATATATGTCTTCACTTAGAAAATAATCTATTGATTTTAACCCTATGTTATGTGCAATATTTGAATAAAGCGAAGTGACATCACAAGAGACCCAATACAAATTTTCTTCTTTTTTGATGTTAGAAAGTTTGATTAATAGATCAGTAGTGTCTCTAATGTAGGACCTCAGTTGTGATACATATTTTTGAAGATAAAAATCAATATAAGAAGATAGATTGTCAGTGATACTATTCATTCCTGCAATGGTAGGCCTACCGGGTGGGTTATTTAGTTGTTTATGTATTTTGGGTAGGTGATAATAATAAGGTATGTTCGGACTTTTGGGAATCAAATATGTTTTTTCTTTTTTATTCAAAATGCCATTTGTATGTCCAAAATTAATCAATGTTATTAACTCTTTTGAAAAGTTGTCTGTGGGATCTTTTTCTAATTTATTATAATATTCTTTGTCAAGAACTATTCTGTATGCTTCATTGATATAATCCAGGTAGTTTTGGATCACTATCCCCCCGCCTTTGTCCGCCTGGCGGATGACTATGTTCTTATCTCTAGTAAGTTCCAAAAGGGCTTTCTTTTCATTGGGCCAAATATTACTATGATTGCTGTTGCGGATGGGAAGTTTTTCCAAATCTTCTAACACTAGACTTTGAAAAATATCAAGATATGCTGTATCCTCTCCTTTTGGATTGAATGAAGATGGTGGTGCAAAATTTGTGTGAATCACTCCCTCAAAAAGTTGTTCTGATAGATCTTCAGGATCAACATATATTACTGTAGTATTCCTACATGTTGGCATGTTATCTGTGAGAATGGGGATACCTATATTTCTATTTGTTTGAAGTGATTTTTTTGCAAAATATCGTTGTAATGATAACTTTCTCGTGAATTTATTTAAATCCACATATATTTCAAACATCCTATGTGGATTTGAGGGGCAAAAACTTAAACCCTTACCCAAAATTCTTATTTGGTCATTAGTGAGAATTTTGTCGGATAGATTGAAAATACCTTTACTTAATTGCTGTAACTTTTCTTCCTGGGAGGCAATTCCCCTTCCCCTCCGTCCCCGTTTGTGTGTGTTCTTTTGGTTTTTCCTGGTTGTTGATAAGGTGTATTTTGCCCTTCCCTTCTCCATAGAGGTGCTAGGGGAATACGTTCCTCTAAAAAAGGAGGGGGATTCTGTGGTAATGGTGAATTGTGTGTCTGTAAATTATCCCTATTGTTAATGTGTTGATCTTCATATGTCCTATTATTGTTATTGGCGTTTACTCCATGGGTCCTTGGTGTTTCTGCTACATAATCCCTAGCTTGGTGTGTTCTATTATGATGTTGATTATCTCTATAATCCGATGAATGATTATCTCTATATTGATTATAAGTGGGTTTATATGTAGAATAGTGATGTGGCTGCTCTCTATAATGAGAGCTAGTGTTCTGTCTATTTTTATCTTGTTGGTCTCTTTGGTCTCTTTGATTGAAGTGTTGTCTATCATATTGTGTGTAATTTTGATCATTAAGTGGTGTGAACCTATTTGAAATGGGTATCTGATAAGGTTGTTGTTCTCTATGTTCTCTAAAATCTGTGTATGCCGTGTTAGTTTTATTATTTTTTTGTTGTTGAGACTGGGTATTAGAATAATGTCTATTTCCCATGTATTGGGGTCTATTAGAATAGTTTTGGTTTCTAAATCTATTTCTATTGTGATGTGTCACTTTAGTCCAAGTAGATTCATCTGGTTCTTTGTTCTCCTTCTTATTATAGGTATAAACTGTTCCCTTTGTATAATCCTCATCATCCCTTTCTTTTTTCTTATTTTTTTTAAAAATAATTTCATCTTGATATTCATCAGTAGCTTTGATAGTTCTCTCATTGAGTGCTGAATACTCAGAATGATCTTTAAATTGTTCAAGTGATTTTTGGATATTTTCAATTTTTGAGGCTATTTCCTCTGCTAATTTTTCTCTATGGGAAATCAAAATGTCTATTAGATTAAAGGAACAGCTGTCCAGAGCTGAATACCATTTGTTAAGTAATTTTCCTCTATATGTTTTTTCACATGTCTTTTCATATAGAACAATTTATTAATTTATTCACTAGGGCACAGAAAGCACACACAAAAAATGGAAGACTATAATTCATATTTTTTTATATATATATAGTTTTATTTATATACATTATACAGGTTACCAATATATAAAAATATATGAGTATATGCATCTATTCGATTGAAGCGCAATGATTACGAGACTGGCATTATTTTGAATGTTATGATTCAGTAAAAATTGACGAATACTGTGAGGATAGGATATGCTTTCACAGAGCAGTAATACCAAAGGGCTACACAAATTGGCTGATGCTATCTCGAACATAGCCATAGGGTTATATATAAATATATCATAATAGCAAAGCAGTTCATATCCCAAAAAAATAAATAGACAATAGTTGATTTATTTATTTTTTTTTTTAACGATAGAAAACACACGCCTATAAGCTGGGATTCACACACATAGTGACGCGTGATTGGTTTATGCTACACGCCCACGGATTATCACCTACACATTGGACATTGTGAAATCAGAGAGGGAGCTTTAAACAAATAGACATAGCCCTTCATAAAATCAGCTTATGATATGCACAATACAACAATTCAGATAACATTTAAACAGTTTATTGTAGGAGATCATGTCAAAAGGGGTAAGAATATATTAGGAAGAAAGTTGAGGAATTGTATTTAAAGACCGGCGATAAATGATACACGCCCACTAGCCATTACCCACACATATGGAAGTGTGAGATAGGCTAATGACACACACCCACAAGCTGACAGCTTTATATATGATATAAACAAACTAGCTAATGCTTTTAATTAATAAATAAATTAGACTTTCTACTATGAACAAAGGGGAGGAAAGAAATCCTCAGGAAATAAAGAAGTTATTAACCATATAAAATAGAAATAAATAGTGCATTCACTTTCATAAAGAGAGATTGCTGAAAATTTAATGAACCAACTATATGAGTGCTGTATTTGTTTTTTTGCTGAAACACTATTGTGCATACTATATATGTTTTCTTCCGAAATGTTTATGAGATATATTGTAATATCTGCTATATACTTGTTTTGATACTAGCTGTATATGTTAAAGTAGATCTATGCATACAATGAGTTATATATTCACATACTGGTATCAAGAAAAGTCAGTTTGTATTGTGAAGGTCACCATAGCAACATTTGCATAAGTAATTGGTAAATTGGGTGTGACCAATGTTTTAATTTATTTGAGGGTGTATAAATAGGAGACTTCAGTTTTAGATCAGTATAACTTGCCTGAGGAAACAGAGTGGTAGCTCTGAGAAACGCGTAGCGAATTCTACTGATTTTTATTGTACACTGTTATATTTTTATATAAAGTGTTTTTTATATATATCTGGAGTCTCCTGAATTTTTTATCTGAACCTTCTGAATACATTGGACCATCTTTCACCGGAGTGGTATGTGCGCTGGGCCACTTTTAATATACCCAGCTTGCTTCATTAGCACTACAGTGTGCTCTATACTTTGTGAGTATATCTCTGAAGGGTAAAGCTGGTGGGTTCACACTCTGCTTACTAATTCCACACTAGGAGTCGCCCTCTGTATATCTTCTTACTTTTCAGATGATTTTGGAAATCTACTAAGAGGAGCTGCCCTAGCATTCTAATGCACAGTCAACTGGGACACTGATAAGTTTCCAGACTGCTTATCTAGGCATTATCTTTGCCTTCACTACATGTGAGTACAAAATCTATATCTCATTCTATTTATCCTTATATATACTGGCTACACTAGGAGGCGCCCTTTCTTTTTTTGTTTCATTTGTCTAGTGAATTCTGGTAGAGGATTTCATTTGAAAGGAGCTGCTCAACAACTTTGCAATAAATCATTGGATCATCAACACACAAACGGATTTACTATCATCTTTGGACTTTCTTTTGGACTTTCTTTTGTTCTTTGTCTTGGCTAATGCTGCATTTATAATACAAGCCACAGGTATCATATATTTATTTTAGCTGTATTCATGCATTGGCATTGAATATTGGTTTATTTATCTAGAGGTCACTGCTGATCTATATTTATATCTGTTTATAATACCAGTTACAGGTACCATATACATATTTAAGTAATATTTATGTATTGGGTTTAGTATTTTACTATCTGTTCTTTTTTCTAAGAGATCATCTATCTAAGAGGTCACTGTATATTTTTGTTATATATATAGATAGATAAGAATATGTTATCTCTAAAAGAAAGGGCCAACAAGAGATCTATATATCAACCAAATGTCAATTCTATGAGTACAGATCACACTGGTGCAATGTCTATTAAACAATTATTTTCTCAGTTGGAAGAATTAATCAAGACTGAACATAGACATTGGTGGGACCTGGACTCATTGAAATATTATAGAGACAAAAAACAAATACCAAGAGGTTTAAGACTACTGAAAAGTTGTTCATTTAAAGAAGATGACACATTACTTAACAAATGGTATTCAGCTCTGGACAGCTGTTCCTTTAATCTAATAGACATTTTGATTTCCCATAGAGAAAAATTAGCAGAGGAAATAGCCTCAAAAATTGAAAATATCCAAAAATCACTTGAACAATTTAAAGATCATTCTGAGTATTCAGCACTCAATGAGAGAACTATCAAAGCTACTGATGAATATCAAGATGAAATTATTTTTAAAAAAAATAAGAAAAAAGAAAGGGATGATGAGGATTATACAAAGGGAACAGTTTATACCTATAATAAGAAGGAGAACAAAGAACCAGATGAATCTACTTGGACTAAAGTGACACATCACAATAGAAATAGATTTAGAAACCAAAACTATTCTAATAGACCCCAATACATGGGAAATAGACATTATTCTAATACCCAGTCTCAACAACAAAAAAATAATAAAACTAACACGGCATACACAGATTTTAGAGAACATAGAGAACAACAACCTTATCAGATACCCATTTCAAATAGGTTCACACCACTTAATGATCAAAATTACACACAATATGATAGACAACACTTCAATCAAAGAGACCAAAGAGACCAACAAGATAAAAATAGACAGAACACTAGCTCTCATTATAGAGAGCAGCCACATCACTATTCTACATATAAACCCACTTATAATCAATATAGAGATAATCATTCATCGGATTATAGAGATAATCAACATCATAATAGAACACACCAAGCTAGGGATTATGTAGCAGAAACACCAAGGACCCATGGAGTAAACGCCAATAACAATAATAGGACATATGAAGATCAACACATTAACAATAGGGATAATTTACAGACACACAATTCACCATTACCACAGAATCCCCCTCCTTTTTTAGAGGAACGTATTCCCCTAGCACCTCTATGGAGAAGGGAAGGGCAAAATACACCTTATCAACAACCAGGAAAAACCAAAAGAACACACACAAACGGGGACGGAGGGGAAGGGGAATTGCCTCCCAGGAAGAAAAGTTACAGCAATTAAGTAAAGGTATTTTCAATCTATCCGACAAAATTCTCACTAATGACCAAATAAGAATTTTGGGTAAGGGTTTAAGTTTTTGCCCCTCAAATCCACATAGGATGTTTGAAATATATGTGGATTTAAATAAATTCACGAGAAAGTTATCATTACAACGATATTTTGCAAAAAAATCACTTCAAACAAATAGAAATATAGGTATCCCCATTCTCACAGATAACATGCCAACATGTAGGAATACTACAGTAATATATGTTGATCCTGAAGATCTATCAGAACAACTTTTTGAGGGAGTGATTCACACAAATTTTGCACCACCATCTTCATTCAATCCAAAAGGAGAGGATACAGCATATCTTGATATTTTTCAAAGTCTAGTGTTAGAAGATTTGGAAAAACTTCCCATCCGCAACAGCAATCATAGTAATATTTGGCCCAATGAAAAGAAAGCCCTTTTGGAACTTACTAGAGATAAGAACATAGTCATCCGCCAGGCGGACAAAGGCGGGGGGATAGTGATCCAAAACTACCTGGATTATATCAATGAAGCATACAGAATAGTTCTTGACAAAGAATATTATAATAAATTAGAAAAAGATCCCACAGACAACTTTTCAAAAGAGTTAATAACATTGATTAATTTTGGACATACAAATGGCATTTTGAATAAAAAAGAAAAAACATATTTGATTCCCAAAAGTCCGAACATACCTTATTATTATCACCTACCCAAAATACATAAACAACTAAATAACCCACCCGGTAGGCCTATCATTGCAGGAATGAATAGTATCACTGACAATCTATCTTCTTATATTGATTTTTATCTTCAAAAATATGTATCACAACTGAGGTCCTACATTAGAGACACTACTGATCTATTAATCAAACTTTCTAACATCAAAAAAGAAGAAAATTTGTATTGGGTCTCTTGTGATGTCACTTCGCTTTATTCAAATATTGCACATAACATAGGGTTAAAATCAATAGATTATTTTCTAAGTGAAGACATATATATGTCGGACCTTCAAAAAAATTACATATTAGAACTCATCAATTTTATTTTGACCCATAATTATTTTCAGTTTTTAGATAACTTTTATATACAAATTAAAGGGACGGCCATGGGGACCAGATTTGCTCCCAGTTTCGCAAACCTATTCATGGGTTATTTTGAATCAATTTACATCTATGATTCTAACTGGGAGCAAAATCTGGTCTTCTATGGCCGTTATATAGATGATCTGCTTTTTTTATGGAAGGGTCCATTGGATTCTCTGACAGCCTTTCAGAATGAATTAAATATGAATAATATGGGGATTAAGTTCACATGGAACGTACAAATAGATAAAATTGATTTTTTGGATGTTTCCCTAATGTGGGGCATAGATGATAAGGTGGAATCATGCACTTTTTTCAAAACAGTCGATAGCAACAATTTACTAGACTATCACAGTAACCATTACTCCAGTTGGAAAATAAACATACCATACAGTCAGTTTCGAAGAATTCGAAGAAATTGTACAGATATCAATACATTTGATATCCAAAGCCAGACCCTCATAGATCGTTTTAAAGAAAAACATTACCCTGCATCTCTCATTGAACATAGTTACCATAGGGCACGTGCCCAAAATAGGCATGAATTATTCACTAGTAAAAAGAAGAAAGAATCTACATTTGATTCAGGATATGAATCAACATTCATTACGAGATATAACGACAACCATAGGGAGATTAGAAAGATCTTATCTAAACATTGGACACTATTAAAGAAAGACCCTGTTCTGCGATCCATTTTAGGGGAGAAACCAATATGCACTTTTAGGAGAGCCCCAACAATAAAGGAAAAACTTGCACCTAGTAAGATAGTGATGTGCAAAAGGGAAACAAATGCACCATTCAATAGAGGAAACATACAAGATAGCACTCAAGGTGCAAAAATAGGCTTTTTCAGATGTCACAAAAATAGATGCAGTATGTGTAAATATACCATCAATGGACAAAAGAGTATCAAAGTAAATAACACAGGGGAAACTTTTACATTAACACAAAAAATAACATGCAGTTCTACTTATGTGGTCTATTGTATCACCTGCATCTGTGGCCTACATTATATAGGCCGCACCTGCAGGATGATAAGACAGAGATGGTCTGAACATCTCAGATGCATTGTGAAAGGATTAGATAAATACAGTACTTCTAGACATCATACAGCATCACATGGCACTAACAAATGCCTTATGAAGATAACCCCACTCGAGGTAGTGACTGCTAGTAATTCCCAAAATAGAATGATTAAACTTCGTCAAAGGGAGACCTTCTGGATCTATAGATTTTCATCTTTACATCCAGAAGGCCTCAATGAAGTAATTGATACAGCAGCCTTTTAGATCAATCCAGTACAAACATTCAGTTCATTCTATCTTTTAATTTAAGGGTTCTGTTATACAAGCTTCATATCTGTTCTCTCACATTAGTAGTGCACTTAATATTAATGTGTATATAATGGATCATATCCTCATTGATATTGATATATATTATTTAGAAGGAATGTAAGTATAGATCACCTGAGGTCACCACCCAGTAAATATCTTAATATACCAGTAATGTTTCATCTTGAAAATATATTCAGTATTTACTATCCATCTTACAATCATTCAAGCATCATATCACTATAAAACACATTTAATCACATTAATGGAGATATGTATATTTAGAATACTATAAACATACAATTTGTCTATATTCATACACATAGAGTATTTATTATATTAATTATAAACACTTAACATTGTCACACTATACACATTTAATCATATGAGTCACATAGGAATTGATATATTCATGGTCATACACATAATATTATTATAGTTATATTATTTATATATTATTACTCTAGTCACATAGGTTTTTATAATAGCACATCTATTTATATATATTTATTTACATAAAATAAGATATAGTTAGAGTACTTAACACTAGTCACACATAGAATTCACTAATTATCACTATTTATAGCATATAGTAACCATAATTTTCCTCTATATGTTTTTTCACATGTCTTTTCATATAGAACAATTTATTAATTTATTCACTAGGGCACAGAAAGCACACACAAAAAATGGAAGACTATAATTCATATTTTTTTATATATATATAGTTTTATTTATATACATTATACAGGTTACCAATATATAAAAATATATGAGTATATGCATCTATTCGATTGAAGCGCAATGATTACGAGACTGGCATTATTTTGAATGTTATGATTCAGTAAAAATTGACGAATACTGTGAGGATAGGATATGCTTTCACAGAGCAGTAATACCAAAGGGCTACACAAATTGGCTGATGCTATCTCGAACATAGCCATAGGGTTATATATAAATATATCATAATAGCAAAGCAGTTCATATCCCAAAAAAATAAATAGACAATAGTTGATTTATTTATTTATTTTTTTAACGATAGAAAACACACGCCTATAAGCTGGGATTCACACACATAGTGACGCGTGATTGGTTTATGCTACACGCCCACGGATTATCACCTACACATTGGACATTGTGAAATCAGAGAGGGAGCTTTAAACAAATAGACATAGCCCTTCATAAAATCAGCTTATGATATGCACAATACAACAATTCAGATAACATTTAAACAGTTTATTGTAGGAGATCATGTCAAAAGGGGTAAGAATATATTAGGAAGAAAGTTGAGGAATTGTATTTAAAGACCGGCGATAAATGATACACGCCCACTAGCCATTACCCACACATATGGAAGTGTGAGATAGGCTAATGACACACACCCACAAGCTGACAGCTTTATATATGATATAAACAAACTAGCTAATGCTTTTAATTAATAAATAAATTAGACTTTCTACTATGAACAAAGGGGAGGAAAGAAATCCTCAGGAAATAAAGAAGTTATTAACCATATAAAATAGAAATAAATAGTGCATTCACTTTCATAAAGAGAGATTGCTGAAAATTTAATGAACCAACTATATGAGTGCTGTATTTGTTTTTTTGCTGAAACACTATTGTGCATACTATATATGTTTTCTTCCGAAATGTTTATGAGATATATTGTAATATCTGCTATATACTTGTTTTGATACTAGCTGTATATGTTAAAGTAGATCTATGCATACAATGAGTTATATATTCACATACTGGTATCAAGAAAAGTCAGTTTGTATTGTGAAGGTCACCATAGCAACATTTGCATAAGTAATTGGTAAATTGGGTGTGACCAATGTTTTAATTTATTTGAGGATGTATAAATAGGAGACTTCAGTTTTAGATCAGTATAACTTGCCTGAGGAAACAGAGTGGTAGCTCTGAGAAACGCGTAGCGAATTCTACTGATTTTTATTGTACACTGTTATATTTTTATATAAAGTGTTTTTTATATATATCTGGAGTCTCCTGAATTTTTTATCTGAACCTTCTGAATACATTGGACCATCTTTCACCGGAGTGGTATGTGCGCTGGGCCACTTTTAATATACCCAGCTTGCTTCATTAGCACTACAGTGTGCTCTATACTTTGTGAGTATATCTCTGAAGGGTAAAGCTGGTGGGTTCACACTCTGCTTACTAATTCCACACTAGGAGTCGCCCTCTGTATATCTTCTTACTTTTCAGATGATTTTGGAAATCTACTAAGAGGAGCTGCCCTAGCATTCTAATGCACAGTCAACTGGGACACTGATAAGTTTCCAGACTGCTTATCTAGGCATTATCTTTGCCTTCACTACATGTGAGTACAAAATCTATATCTCATTCTATTTATCCTTATATATACTGGCTACACTAGGAGGCGCCCTTTCTTTTTTTGTTTCGTTTATTTAATAAAGGTGGACCGTGACCGGTTTTTCTCCCAACAATTGTGTGTGTTGTCTTATTTATTTAAGATAAGGTATTACAGTACGGAGGACAGAATAGGGGGTTTAGACCTTATGATAGTGGAGGGCCCTCTAGTGGGCCTGTAACAACATTAAGGGATTACCAACTTGAAGTCTGGAGAAATGCTAAGCTATGTTTGTTACAATGTTGCATGTGGAGAGGTGGTGTCTGTTCTTACCTTTATAGGGTCCTGCAGCAGGGATTTCAGCCTCTTTTGGTTTCCAGACTTCAAGGAGAAGGTTTTTCCCGCCCACCCGTCCCCTGGAAGAAGTGAATGGCGGCAACGAAGCGGCTGAGTAGGGTAAGCCGACTCGGCAGGGGTAGGTTTAATTGAGCTAGCCTGCAGTAAGACCGAGTCTTTATTATAGCCATCCACCCCTGGTGGTTGGGTTGTACGATTCTGCTGACAGGGGTCGCCTTCCCCGGTTGGTTGGATATGCCTCAGCGGGCGGGTGGTCAATGCACTGGGGAGCGGGCACAAAGAGAGAAGAGTGACGGTCCAGAAAGAAGGGAGGGGTTATGCCCACCAGGCACCGGCCTGGGGGTCCCCTCCCTCGCGAATGTGGGCCGAAGATCTCTCAACATCACAACTCTCTCTGAGTGCCATTGGGCATGTACAGACCTGTTTTTTGTACATGAGGATGGGTCAGCCTTGTCTGCGCTCCAATTCTGTAGGGTGCTCGCTAAGGCGGCTGAGAATGCGGGGTTGGACCCCAAAAGGATTGCTCCGCATTCCTTTCGGATAGGCACAGCGACTAGAGCGGCACAGAAGTGCCTCCCAGCAGCGGAGATTAAACGCCTCGGTAGATGGAAGTCTACACAGTATAAAACATACATTAGACCGACGAAGGGGCAAAGTTAAGTAGCATTTATGGTGCTGGGAGTTTTTGTTGCTGGGGTTCTTTATTGTTGGTCAAATTGTGTGGGTTGTTAGTTCATGATGGTGTACTCTGTTTTACCAGGTGTTGTAAATGAGAAATCCCCTCCAGTTTGCGTGTGGATTGTAGGGCATTCATACGTCCACTGGGCTCACATCAGGGCGCTGCGGTCGCCAGAGGGACAGCAGCTTGGATTCCCAACGTCCAAGGCAAGCTTCCGGTGGTTAGGGTGCAGGGGATTGTTGTGGGCTGATTTGCCGGCGCTCTTGCAGGAGGTGCACAGAAGGTGGGGGCGGCCTAATATTTTAGTGCTGCACCTCGGGGGGAATGATTTGGGGGCACTGCCCGCATTGGACCTGATTAAAAGAATGTCAGCAGATGTGCATTGGGTGCACACTTGGTTGAAGGAGGTGACTTTGGGGTGGTCGAATGTGGTTGCTAGACTGCATTGGCGACACATTGTCACTCAGAAGGCTGCGTATAACGTGTGCAAAAAGGTCAACAGGGAGATGGGAAGGACGGTCACGGGCTTGGGGGCTTCGTGGGCAGGCACGAAACTATCACAGCCGAAAAAAGGACCTATTTAGGCCTGACGGAGTCCACCTGACGGACGTTGGGCTGGACATCTTCCTAAAGGACATCAGGGGAGCCTTATTGAGGGTTATTTAATCAAGTTCAGAAATGTTGATATTTGAAATCTGTTATTATTGTTACTGTTATTGTTGTTATTTAGTTAATAGGTGCCTGTTGGTTTTGTTTGGCGGCAAGAGGTCGCTTGGCTCTTGTGGCGGGTGGTCAATGCCCTGGGGAGCGGGCACAAAGAGAGAAGAGTGACGGTCCAAAAAGAAGGGAGGGGTTATACCCACCAGGCGCCGGCCTGGGGGTCCCCTCACTCGCGAATGTGGGCAGAAGATCTCTCAACATCACAACTCTCTCTGAGTGCCATTGGGCATGTACAGCCTGGTGTCACGCTGCAGGTAGCGGAAGGGGCCTTGACCATCTGCTAGTAGGGGTTAGGATAGGGAGAGATGCCGCCAACAATGATTACTATGAACTTGTTGCCAAGTTTTGAAGTTAGGTTGATTAAGTGCCTAAGGGTAATTAGAGTAACGCTTAGGCACTAGTTAAAGCGTTTATTTAATAAACGTGGACCGTGACCGGTTTTTCTCCCAACAATTGTGTGTGTTGTCTTATTTATTTAAGATAAGGTATTACAGTACGGAGGACAGAATAGGGGGTTTAGACCTTATGATAGTGGAGGGCCCTCTAGTGGGCCTGTAACAACATTAAGGGATTACCAACTTGAAGTCTGGAGAAATGCTAAGCTATGTTTGTTACAATGTTGCATGTG